>NC_135535.1:122635385-122902122 GCF_045843805.1 Urocitellus parryii | reverse complement strand
GGTTCTGTGGTAAGGGTTCGGGGTTAGGCTTAAGCTTAGGGTTAGGGTTACGGGTTTGGGTTAGGGGTTAGGGTTAGGGGTTCGGGTTTGTGTTAGGGTTAGGGTTAGTGTTCGGTTTCGGGATAGGGTAAGGGTTGGGTTCGCGTTCGGGTTAGTGTTAGGGTTATCGTTAGAGTTACGGTTAGGGTTCGCGTTAGGATTAGGGTTAGGTTTTGTTTAGTGTTCGGGTTCGCGTTAGGGTTAGAGTTAGGGTTCAGTTTCGAGTAGGTTATTGTTAGGGTTCGGGTTCGGGTTCGGCGTTGGGTTAGGGGTAGAGTTAGGGTTAGGGTTAGTGTTCGGGTTCAGGTTAGGGTTAGGCCTGTGTTCGGCTTCGGGTTAGGGTTAGTGTTACCGTTATGGTTACGGTTAAGGGTTCAGGTTAGGGTTAGGGTTAGGATTAGGGTTAGGGTTCTGGTTTGTTTTCGGGTTAAGGTTACGTTTCGGGTTCGAGTTAGGGTTAGGATTCGGATTAGTATTCAGGTTAGGGTTCGGGTTCAGGTTCGGGTTAGTTTTAGGGTTAGGCTTAGGGTTAGGGTTCGGGTAAGGGTAAAGTTTAGGGTTAGGATTAGGATTAGGTTTAGGGTTATGGTTAGGTTAGTGTTAGGGTTAGGGTTACGGTTCGGGTTAGGTTTAGGGTTAGGGATAGGGTTAGGGTTTGGGTTAGGGATAGGGTTAGGTATCAGGTTCTGGTTAGGGTTATGGTTAGGGTTCGGGTTCGGTTTAGGTTTAGGGTTAGAGTTCTGGTTAAGGTTAGGGTTAGGGTTAGGGTTAGGGTTGCTGTTCGGTTTAGGGTTAGGTTAGTGTTAGTGTTTCGTGTTAGGGATAGGGTTAGGGTTAGGGTAGGTTTAGGGTTTGTTTTCAGTTCAGTTTCGGGTTAGGGTTAGGGTTATCGTGAGGGTTCAGGTTAGGTTTCGGTTTAAGTTTCGGGTTCGGTTTAGGGTTAGAGTTCGGGTTAGGTTTCGGGTTAGGGTTAGCGTTAGGGTTAGGGTTCCGATTAGAGTTAGGATTAGGGTTAGGTTTAGGATTCGGTTAGGTATAGGGTTAGGGTTAGGTTTCGGTTTAGGGTAAGGGTTAGTGTTCGGGTTAGGGTTAGGTTTCGGGTTAGGTTTAGGGTTAGGGTTAGGGTTAGGTTTAGGATTAGGTTAGGGTTCTGGTTCGGATTAGGATTAGGGTTAGGGTTCGGGTTAGAGTTAGGGTTAGGATTCGGGTTATGGTTCGGGTTACGGTTAGGGTTCGGGTTCGGTTTAGGGTTAGGGTTATGGTTCTGGTTAGTGTTAGGTTAGGGTTAGGGTTAGCGTTGCGGTTCGGGTTATGGTTAGGTTTAGGGTTCTGGTTCAGGTTAACGTTAGGTTAGGTTAGGTTAGGGTAGGGTTTGGCTTAGGGTTCGTGTTCGAGTTAGGGTTAGGGTTAGGTTTCGGGTTCGGGTTCGGCTTCTGGTTAGGGTTAGGGTTAGGGTTAGGGTTCGTGTCCGTGTTCGGGTTAGGGTTAGGGTTGGGTTCAGGTTCGGGTTAGGGTTAGGGTTACGGTTAGGGTTAACGTTAGGGTTCGGGTTAGGTGTTAGGGTTCTGGTTCGGGTTAAGTTTAGGATTAGGGTTAGGACTAGGGTTAGGGTTAGGGTTCGGGTTCGGATTCCGGTTAGGGTTAGGATTGGGGTTAGGGTTAGGGTTAGGGTTACAGGTTAGGGTTAGTGTTCGGTTTAAAGTTAGGGTTCAAGTTCGGGATCGGGTTAGGGTTAGGGTTAGGGTTAGGGTTAGGGTTAGGGTTAGGGTTTGGGTTATGGTTACGGTTCGGGTTCATGTTCGGGTTCATGTTCGGCTTCGGGTTAGGGTTAGGGTTAAGGTTAGGGTTAGAGTTCGGGTTCGTGTACGGGTTAGGGTTAGGGTTAGGGTTAGGCTTATGGTTAGGGTTTGGGTTAGTGGTAGGTTTACGTTTCGGTTTAGGGTTAGGGTTAGTGTTCTAGTTCGGTTTGGGGTTAGGGTTAGGGTTTCGGATTCAGGTTAGGGTTAAGGTTATGTTTAGGGTTTAGGTTAGGTTTTGGTTTAAGTTTCGGGTTCGGTTTAGTGTTAGAGTTCGGTTTAAGTTTTGGGTTAGGGTTAGGGTTAGGTGTCCGATTAGAATTAGGGTTAGGGTTAGGATTAGGGTTATGGTTCTGGTTCGAGTTAGGGTTAGGTTTAGTGTTATGGTTAGGGTTAGGGTTCGGTTAGGGTTAGGGTTACGATTAGGTTTCGGCTTAGGGTAAGATTTAGGCTTAGGTTTAGGGTTAGCATTCGGGTTAGGGTTCAGTTTAGGGTTAGGGTTAGGCTTAGGTTTAGGGTTTGGGTAATGGTTATACCGCTATTGTTTGGTTAGGGTTATGGTTAGAGTTAGGGTTAGGGTATGGTGTTAGGTTTAGGTTAGGTTTAGGGTTATGGTTAAGGTTAGGGTTAGGGCTAGGGTTAGGGTTATGGTTCGGGTTAGTGTTAGGGTTAGGGTTAGGGTTAGGGTTAGGTTAGGGTTACCGTTAGGGTTCGGTTTAGGGTTAGGGTAATGGTTCGGGTTAAGTTTAGGATTAGGGTTAGGGTGAGGGTTAGGGTTAGGGTTCCGGTTAGGATTAGGTTTAGGTTTCGGGTTCGGGTTCGGGTTAGGGTTAGGGTTAGGGTTAGTGTTCAGGTTCGTGTTAGGGTTAGGGTTGGGTTCGGTTTCGGGTTAGGTTTAGGGTTATGTTTAGGATAATGGGTTAGGGTCGCGTGAGGGTCAGTGTTCTGGTTCTGCTTAAGGTTAGGATTAGGGTTAGGGTTAGGGTTCGGGTTTGGATTCAGGTTAGGGTTACGATTTGGGGTTAGGGTTAGGGTTAGGGTTAGGGTTAGGGTTAGTGTTCGATTTAAAGTTAGGGTTCAAGTTCGGGATCGGGTTAGGGTTAGGGTTAGGGTTTGGGTTGTGGTTACGGTTCGGTTCATGTTCGGTTTCATGTTCGGCTTCGGGTTAGGGTTAGGGTTAGGGTTAGGGTTAGAGTTCGGGTTCGTGTACGGGTTAGGGTTAGGGTTAGGGTTAGGCTTATGGTTAGGTTACGGTTAGTGTTAGGTTTACGTTTCGGTTTAGGGTTAGGGTTAGTGTTTTGGTTCTGGTTTTGGGGTTAGGGTTAGGGTTCGGATTGAGGTTAGGGTTAAGGTTATATTTAGGGTTCAGATAAGGTTTTTGGTTTAAGTTTCGGGTTCGGTTCAGTGTTAGAGTTCGGGTTAGGTTTTGGGTTAGGTTTAGGGTTAGGTTTCCGATTAGCGTTAGGGTTAGGGTCAGGATTAGGGTTAGGGTTCGGGTTCGTGGTTAGGGTTAGGTTTAGGGTTAGGGTTAGGGTTCGGTTAGGGTTAGGTTAGGATTAGGTTTCGGGTTAGGGTAAGAGTTAGGGTTAGGTTTATGGTTAGCATTCGGGTTAGGGTTCAGTTTAGGGTTAGGGTTAGGCTTAGGGTTAGGGTTCGGGTAACGGTAACGGTTAGGGTTAGGGTTAGGGTTAGGGTTAGAGTTAGGTTAGGGTTAGGTTAAGATTTAGGGTTAGGTTTAGGGTTATGGTTAGGGTTAGAGTTAGGGATAGGGTAGAGTTAGGGTTATGGTTCGGGTTAGGGTTACGTTTAGAGTTAGGGTTAGGGTTAGTGTTCAGGTTAGGGTTAGAGTTCAGGTTCGGGTTAGTGTTAGGGTTAGGGGTTCAGGATAGGGTTCGGGTTAGGTTTAGCGTTCTGGTTAGGGTTAGGGTTAGGGTTAGGGTTAGGTTCGGGTTAAGGTTAGGTTTCGGGTTCTGGTTTGAGTTAGGATTAGGGTTAGGTTTAGGATTCGGGTTATGTTTAGCGTTCAGGTTATGGTTCGGGTTCAGGGTTAGGGGTAGGGCTAGGGTTAGGGTTAGAGTTCGGGTTCGTGTTAGGCTTAGACTTAGTGTTAGAGTTATGCTTTTAAGGTTTTGGGTAGGGTTAGGGTTAGGTTTAGGGTTCGGGTTAGGTTAGGGTTAGGGTTAGGGTAGGGTAAGGGTAAGTGTTTGGTTTTGGGTTAGGGTTCGGATTCGAGTTCGGGTTAGGGTTAGGGATCGGGTTCAGGTTAGGTTTAGGTTTAGGATAAGGCTTCAGGTTAGGGTTCGGGTTCATGTTCGGGTTCGGTTAGTGTTAGGGTTAGGTTTAGCATTATGTTTAGGGTTAAGGTTCGGGATAGAGTTAGGGTGTGTTAGTTTTAGGGGTTAGGGTTATGGTTAGTGTAGCGTTAGGGTTTGGGTTAGTTGTGGGTTCGGTTCGGTTTAGGGGGTTAGGTTAGGTGTTTGGGTTAGGATTATGTTTAGGGTTCGGGTTTGGGTTCGGTTTAGGTTTTGGTTAGGGTTAGGGTTCCGATTAGATTTAGGGTTAGGTTTAAACTAGGGTTAGGGTTTGGGTTCGTGTTAGGGTTAGGTTTAGAGTTAGGGTTAGGGTTAGGGTTCGGTTAGGGTTAGGGTTAGGGTTAGGTTTCGGGTTAGGGTAAGAATTAGGGTTAGGGTTAGGTTTAGGATTCGTGTTAGGGGTCAGGTTAGGGTTCGGGTTCAGTTTCGAGTTAGTGTTAGGGTTAGGCTTAGGGTTAGGGTTCGGGTAAGTGTAAGTGGTTAGGGTTAGTTTTCGGGTTCGGGTTAGGGTTCGTGTTAGGGTTAGGGTTAGGTTTTGTTTTCGGGTTAGGGTTAGGGTTAGTGTTCTGGTTCGGTTTCGGGTTAGGGTTAGGGTTCGGATTCAGGTTAGGGCTAAGGTTATGGTTAGGGTTCATGTTAGATTTCGGTTTAAGTTCCGGGTTCGGTTTAGGGTTAGAGTTCGGGTTAGTTTTGGGTTAGGGTTAGGGTTATGGTTCCGATTAGAGTTAGGTTTAGGGTTAGGATTAGGATTAGGGTTCGGGTTTTAGTTACGGTTAGGGTTAGGGTTAGGGTTACGGTTAGGGTTCGGTTAGGTTATGGGTTAGGATTAGGTTTCGGGTTAGGGTAAGAGTTAGGGTTAGGGTTAGGGTTAGCATTCGGGTTAGGGTTCAGTTTAGGGTTAGGGTTAGGCTTAGGGTTAGGGTTCGGGTAACAGTAAGGGTTAAGGTTATGGTTAGGGTTATGGTTAGAGTTAGGGTTAGTTTTAGGTTTAGATTTAGGGTTAGGGTTTAGGGTTATGGTTAGGGTTAGTTAGGGCTAGGTTTAGGGTTATGGTTCGGGTTAGGGTTAGGGTTATGTTTAGGGTTAGGGTTAGGGTTAGTGTTCTGTTTAGGGTTAGGGTTAGGATTCATGTTCGGGTTAGTGTTAGGTTTAGGGTTCGGTTTCGGTTAGGGTTCTGGTTAGGGTTAGGGTTAGAATTAGGGTTATTGTTCGGTTTAGGGTTAGGGTTAGGGTTCGGTTAGGGTTAGGGGTTAGGGTTAGGGTAAGGGTAAGGGTTTGGGTTAGGTTTAGTGTTCGGATTCGGGTTCGGGTTAGGGTTAGGGATCGGTTTAGGGTTAGGTTTAGTGCTGCAGGCTTTTCTCAGCCCGGGCTGAGAGAGCTGGCTGAATCCTGCTCCTGCTGCTGAGCACTGCCTGTGGCACCCCTGCTGAGCGATTCCCTGCTGAGCTGTCAGTGCACGTGGGCTTGCAATCTTGCAACCCGGTTGGGCACAAAAACACAAGCCAGTCAAACTGAGACAAAGTTTTATTAGAGAGATGGCCGTGTGCGTCCCCTAACAGGTGGGTCCGCCACGTGTGTCCTACCTGAGCCGGGGGGGGGGGGGCTTCCACTTCCCCCGGAACACCCTCCTATCATCCTTTCCCAACCAATGGGAACTCTCCCATTACAAGAGTGACATGAGTAACCTGAGTCCTGAAATGGGCCCAGCTAAACAGCATGAGTCCAATTACCATATGAATGTGAATTGCTGGCTGACAGTCACTAAATCCAAAGGTGCCTGTATCAATATTTTTGCTGTGGCTCCTAACAGTTTAGGTTTAGAGTTAGGCTTCAGGTTAGGGTTCGGATTCAGGTTCGGGTTCCGTTTTAGTGTTAGGGTTAGGTTTAGCGTTATGTTTAGGGTTAGGGTTCAGGATAGAGTAAGGGTTTCGGTTCGGGTTCTTGTTTGTGTTAGGGTTAGGGTTAGGGTTAGTGTTAGGGTTTGGGTTAGGGTTAGCTTTCGTTTCGGGTTCGGGTTAGGGTTAGGGTTCGGGTTAGGATTAGGTTTAGGGTTCGGTTTCGGGTTCGGTTCGGTTTAGGGTTTGGGTTAGTGTTAGGTGTTCATTTTGGGTTAACGATAGGGTTAGGGTTTGGGTTAGGGTTATGGAGATAGGGATAGGGTTGGGGTTAGGGTTCGGGTTCATGTTCGGGTTAGGGTTAGAGTTAGGGTTAGGTTTGGGGTTCAGGTTAGGGTTCGGGTTCAGATTCGGTTTCGGATTAGGTTTAGGGTAGATTTGGGTTCGGTTAGGGTTAGTGTTCTGGTTCGGGTTAAGGTTAGGATTAGGGTTAGGGTTAGGGTTAGGGTTCGGGTTCGGGTTCCGGTTAGGGTTAGGATTCGGGTTAGGGTTAGGGTTAGGGTTAGGATTAGGGTTAGTGTTCAGGTTAAAGTTAGGTTTCGAGTTCGGGAACGCGTTAGGGTGAGAGTTAGGGTTAGGGTTAGGGTTCGGGTGATGTTTAGGGTTGGGGTTCAGGTTCAGGTTCGGGTTCGGTTTCGGGTTCGGGTTAGGGTTAGGGTTCGGGTTCGTGTTAGGGGTTAGGTTTAGGGTTAGAGTTAGGCTTACGGTTAGGTTAGGGATAGGGTTGGTGTTAGGTTTTGGTTTAGGGTTAGGGTTAGTGTTTGGGTTAGGGTTAGGGTTAAGGTTAGGTTTAGGGTTAGGGTTAGGGTTCTGGTTCGGTTTCGGGTTAGGGTTAGTGTTCGGGTTCGGGTTAGGGTTAGGGTTCAGGTTAGGGTTCGGTTTAAGTTTCGGGTTCGGTTTAGTGTTAGAGTTCGGGTTAGAGTTCTAGTTAGGGTTAAGGTTAGGGTTGGGTTCCGATTAGAGTTAGGGTTAGGGTTATGATTAGTGTTAGGGTTCGGGTTCGAGTTGGTTTAGGGTAGGGTTAGGGTTAGGTTTCGGGTTAGGGTAAGAGTTAGGGTTAGGATTCCGGTTAGGGTTCATGTTAGGGTTCGGTTTCAGGTTTGAGTTAGGGTTAGGGTTAGGCTTAGGGTTAGGGTTCCGGTAAGGGTAAGAGTTAGGTTTAGTGTTCGGGTTCGGGTTAGGGTTCGGGTTAGGGTTAGGGTTAGGGTTAGGGTTTGTTTTCGGGGTTAGGGTTAGGGTTAGTGTTCTGGTTCGGCTTCGGGTTAGGGTTAGGGTTCGGATTCAGGTTAGGGTTAAGGTTATGTTTAGGGTTCAGGTTAGGTTTCGGTTTAAGTTTCGGGTTCGGTTTAGGGTTAGAGTTCGGGTTAGTTTTGGGTTAGGGTTAGGGTTAGGGTTCCGATTAGAGTTAGGGTTAGGTTTAGCATTTGGTTTAGGGTTCGGGTTCGAGTTAGGGTTAGGGTTAGGGTTAGGGTTAGGGTTCGGTTAGGGTTAGGGTTTAGGATTAGTTTTCGGGTTAGGGTAAGAGTTAGGGTTAGGTTTAGGGTTGGCATTCGGGTTCGGGTTCAGTTTAGGGTTAGGGTTAGGTTTAGGGTTAGGGTTCGGGTAATGGTAAGGGTTAGGGTTAGGGTTATGGTTAGGGTTATGGTTAGAGTTAGGGTTAGAGTTAGGTTTAGGTTTAGGGTTAGGTTTATGGTTATGGTTAGGGTTAGGGTTAGGGCTAGGTTTAGGATTACGGTTGGGGTTAGGATTAGGTTTACGGTTAGGGTTAGTGTTAGTGTTCGGGTTCGGGTTAGGGACAGGTTCGGGTTAGTGTTAGGGTTAGGGTTCGGGTTCGGGTTCTGGTTAGGGTTAGGGTTCCGGTTAAGGTTAGGTTTCGGGTTCCGGTTCTATTTAGGGTTAGTGTTATTGCTAGGGTAAGGGTTAGAGTTCGGCTTCGTGTTTGGCTTAGGCTTAGGGTTAGAGTTAGGCTTAGGGTTAGGGTTATGGGTAGGGTTAGTGTTATTGTTCGGTTTGGGGTTAAGGTTAGGGTTCGGGTTAGGGTTAGGGTTAGGGTAAGGGTTTGGTTTAGGGTTTGGGTTCGGATTTGGGTTCGGGTTAGGGTTAGGGATTGGGTTCGGGTTAGGTTTAGGTTTAGGGTTAGGCTTCAGGTTAGGGTTCGGGATCAGGTTCGGGTTCGGTTTAGTGTTAGGGTTAGGTTTAGCGTTATGTTTTAGGGTTAGCGTTCAGGATAGAGTTAGGGTTTCGGTTCGGGTTCTTGTTAGGTTTAGGGTTAGGGTTCGTGTCGGGTTCGGCTTTGGGTTAGGGTTAGGGTGAGGGTTAGGGTTAGTGTTCGGGTTCGGGTTATGGTTAGGGTTGGGTTCGGGTTCGGTTTAGGGTAAGGGTTCTGGTTCGGTTAAGGTTAGGATTAGAATTAGGGTTAGGGGTTTTGGTTAGGGTTCAGGTTCGGGTTAAAGTTAGGGTTCGAGTTCGGATTCGCGTTAGGGTGAGAGTTAGGGTTAGGGTTACGGTTCAGGTTATGTTTAGGGTTGGGGTTCAAGTTCGTTCTCGGGTTAGGGTTAGGGTAGGGTTAGGGTTAGGGTTCGTGTTCGTGTTAGGTTAGGTTTAGTGTTAGGGTTAGGCTTACGGGTTAGGTTTAGGGATAGGGTTAGAGTTAGGTTTTGGTTTAGGGTTAGGGTGAGTGTTCGGGTTCGGGTTCGGGTTAGGGTAGGAATAGGTTTAGGGTTAGCGTTAGGGTTCTGGTTCGATTTCGGTTTAGGTTTAGGGTTCGTTTTCGTGTTAGGGTTAGGGCAATTTTTGGGTTTGGGATCGAGGTAGGGTTAGGGTTAGGGTTAGGGTTAGGATTAGAGTTATTGTTAGCTTTTGGGTTCGGATTAGGATTAGGGTTAGGGTTAGGGTTGGGGTTAGGGTTGGGGTTCGGGTTCTGGTTCGGATTCGGGTTAGGGTTAGGGTTAGGTTTCGGGTTCGAGTTAGGGTTTGGGTAAGGGTTTGGTTTATGGGCAGTGTTATGGATAGGGTTAGGGTTCGGATTCGGGTTAGGGTTAGGGTTCGGCTAAGGCTTAGTGTTAGGGTAAGGTGTTCGGTTTCGGGAAAGGGTTAGGGTTAGGATTAGGGTTAGGGTTAGGTTTAGGGTTAGGGTTCAGGTTAGGGTTCGGGTTAAATTTCGGGTTCGGTTTAGTGTTAGGGTTAGGGTTTGGGTTAGTGTTTGGTTTAGGGTTATGGTTAGGGTTCGAGTTTGGGTTTGGTTTAGTGTTCGGGTTAGAGTTAGGGTTAGGGTTAGGGGTAGGGTTTGGTTTAGGGTTAGGGTTAGGGTTAGGGTTCGAATCAGGGTTAGGGTTAGGGTTAGCGTTAGGTTTAGGGTTCGGGTTAGTTTTAGGTTTAGGGTTAGGTTTAGGATTAGGTTTAGGGTTCGGGTTAGGGTTCGGTTTAGGGTTAGGTTTGGGTTCGGGATAGGGTTAGGGTTGGTTCGGCTTCTGGTTATGGTTAGGGTTATGGTTAGGGTTACGGTTAGTGTTCGAATTATGGTTAGGGGTACTTGTTCGGGTTAAGGTTAGGATTAGGGTTAGGGTGAGGGTTAGGTTTAGGGTTCGGGTTAGGGTTCAGCTTCGGGTTAGGGTTAGTGTTGGGTTTCGGGTTCGGATTAGTGTTAGGGTTACGGTTAGGGTTCAGGTTAGGGTTAAGGTTCTGGTTCGGGTTAAGTGTAGGATTAGGTTTAGGGTTAGGGTTAGGATTAGGGGTTCAGGGTTCGGGTTCCAGTTAGGTTTGGATTCGGGTTAGTGTTAGGGTTAGGGTTAGGGTTAGGTTTAGCGTTCGGGTTAAACTTAGGGTTCGAGTTAGGTTCGGGTTAGGGTTAGGGTTAGGGTTAATTTTCGGGTTATGTTTATGTTCTGGTTCAGGTTCGGGTTTGGGTTCATGTTAGGGTTAGGGTTAGGGTTAGGGTTAGGCTTATGATTAGGTTTAGGGATAGGGTTAGTGTTAGGTTTCGGTTTAGGGTTAGGGTTAGTGTTCGGGTTTGAGGTAGGTTTTGGATTCGGGTTCGTGTTAGGGTTAGGGTTAGTTTTAGGTTTAGGTTTAGGGTTCTGGTTCGCTTTCGGATAGGGTTAAAGTTCGGGTTCGGGTTCAGTTTAGTGTTAGGGTTAGGGTTCGGGATAGGGTTAGGATTAAGGTTTAGGGTTAGGGTTAGGGTTAGGTTTAGGGTTCGGGTTCGGGTTCGGGTTAGGGTTAGGATTCGGGTTCGCTTTAGGTTTAGGGTTAGAGTTAGGGTTCGTGTTTGGGTTCGAGTTAGGGTTAGGGTTAGGGTTAGGGTTCGGTTAGGGTTAGCGTTAGTGTTAGGTTTCGGGTTAGGGTAAGATTTAGGGTTAGGGTTAGGGTTAGGATTCGGGATAGGGTTCAGGTTAGGGTTCGGGTTCAGTTTTGGGTTAGTGTTAGGTTTAGGCTTAGGCTTAGGGTTCCGGTAATGGTAAGGGTTAGGATTAGGGTAGGGTTAGGGTTAGAATTAGGGTTAGGGTAGGTTTTAGGGTTAGGATAGGTTTAGGCTCATGGTTAGCTTTAGGGTTAGGGTTAGGGTTATGGTTCGGGTAAGGGTTAGCGGTTAGGGTTAGGGTTAGGGTTCGGGTTCGGGTTAGGTTTAGGCTTAGGGTTAGGGTTCAGTTTAGGGATTCGGGTTCAGGTGCGGGTTCGGTTTAGTGTTAGGATTAGGTTTAGCGTTATGTTTAGGGTTAGGGTTCGGATTAGGGTTAGGGTTTCGGTTTGGTTTTTTGTTAGTGTTAGGGTTAGGGGTTAGGGTTAGGTTTAGAGTTCGGGTTCAGATTCGGGTTCGGTTTAGGGTTTGGTTAGTGTTAGGGTTCGGTTAGGGTTAATGTTAAGGTTAGGGTTCGCGTTAGGGTTGGGGATAGGGGTTTGGGTTGGGGTTAGGGTTCCGGTTCAGTTTCGGGTTAGGGTTTAGGGGTTAGGGTTGGGTTTCGGGTTACGGTTAGGGTTAGGGTTCTTGTTCGTGTTCGGGTTCGGGTTAGGGTTAGGTTTAGGTTTAGGGTTAGGGTTCGGATTATGGATAGGGTTAGGGTTTGGGTTCAGGATCGAAGTGGGGTTAGGGTTAGGGTTAGGGTTTAGTTTTGGGTTCGGATTAGGTGTAGGGTTAGGGTTAGTGTTAGGGTTAGGGTTTGGTTTCAGGTTAGGGTTTGGTTTAGTGTTAGGTTTAGGTTTAGGTTTAGGTGTTGGTTCGGATTAGGATTAGGGTTAGGGTTAGGGTTAGGGTTAGGCTTAGGGTTCGGATTCGGGTTAGGGTTAGGGTTGGGGTTCGGGATAGTGTTAAGGTTAGGGTTCGGGTTCGGGTAAAGTTGGGTTTAGGGTTTAAGGGTTCGGATTAGGGGATAGGGTTAGGGGTTTGGTTTGAGGATCCAGGTAGGGTTAGGGTTAGGGTTAGGTTCAGGATTAGGGTTAAGGTTAAGGTTTTGGTTACGGATTAGGAATAGGGTTCTGGTTTGGTTAGGGTTAGGGTTACGGTTCTGGTTAGGGTTAGGCTTAGGGTTACGGTTAGGGTTGCGGTTTGGGTTAGGGTTAGGGTTAGGGTTCTGGATCGGTTTAGGGTTACGGAATAGAGTTGGGTTAGGTTTAGGCTTTGGGTTAGGATTAGGTTTAGGGTTAGAGTTACGGTTCGTGTTCTGGTTAGAGTTTGGGTTAGGGTTAGGGTTAGGATTAAAGGTTAGGGTTCGGGTCAGGTTCGGCTAATGTTTTAGGGTTAGGGTTAGGTTTCGAATTAGGATTAGGTTTAGGGTTAGGGTTAGGGTTAGGGTTAGGGTTCGGTTTAGGGTTAGGGTTAGGGTTAGGTTTAGGGTTAGTTTAGGGTTCGGGTTCGGGTTAGGTTTTGGGATAGGGGTAGTGTTAGGGTTAGGGTTAGGGTTCGGTTTAGGGTTGGATTAGGCTTCGGGTTATGGTTAGGTTTAGGGATAGGGTTCGGGTCGGGTTCGGGTATGGGTTATTGTTAGGGTTAGGGTTCGGTTTCGGGAAAGAGTTAGGGTTCGAATTAGGATTAGGGTTAGGGTTAGTGTAAGGGTAAGGTTAGGGTTAGGGTTCAGGTTATGGTTAGGGTCAGGGTTAGGTTTCGGTGTCGGGTTATTTTTAGGGTTAGGGTTAGGGTTCCGGTTATGGTTCGGGTTCAGGTTCGGGTTCGGTTTAGTGCTAGGGTTAGGGTTATGGTTAGGTTCGAATTCGGGTTAGGGTTCGGGTTAGGGATAGGGTTACTGTTAGGTTTATGTTTAGGTTTGGGTTAAATTTAGGGTTTGGTTTTGGGTTAGGGTTCGGGTTAGGGTTAGGTTTAGGGTTCAGGTTCGGTTTAGGGTTAGGGTTAGGTTTAGGGTGTGGGTTAGGGTTAGGGTTAGGGTTAGGGTTTGGGTTAGGGTTAGGGTTATGGTTAGGGGCAGGGTTAGGTTTAGGTTTCAGGTTAGTTTTAGGGTTAGGTTTAGGGTTAGTGTTTGTGTTAGGGTTATTGTTAGGGTTCGAGTTCGGGTTAGGGTTAGGGTTCGAGTTCGGGTTAGGTTTAGGGTTCGGGTTCGGGTTAGGGTTAGGTGTAGGGATAGGGTTCGGGTTAGGGTTCGGATTAGGGTTAGCATTCGGATTATGGTTATGGTTAGGGTTAGCATTAGGGTTAGTGTTCGGGTTAGGGTTAGGGTTTGGGTTAGGATTAGGGTTAGGGTTCAGTTTAGGGTTAGGATTCGGTTTTGGGTTAGTGTTCAGTTCGGTTTAAGTTTAGAGTTAGTGTTAGGGTTAGGGTTCGGGGTAGGGTTAGGTTAATGGTTCGTGTTAAGGTTAGGATTAGGGTTAGGGTGAGGGTTCCAGGTAAGGGTTAGGGTTACGGTTATGATTACTGTTAGGGTTCGGGGTAGGGTTAGGGTTATGGTTCGTGTTAAGGTTAGGATTAGTGTTAGGGTTAGGGTTAGAGTTAGGTTTAGGGTAAGGGTTGGGTTCGGGTTCAGGTTCGGGTTAGGGTTATGGTTACGTTTCGGGTTCGGGTTAGGGTTCGGGTTAGGGATAGGGTTACTGTTAGGTTTATGTTTAGGTTTGGGTTAAATTTAGGGTTTGGTTTTGGGTTAGGGTTCGGGTTAGGGTTAGGTTTAGGGTTCAGGTTCGGTTTAGAGTTAGGGTTAGGTTTAGGGTGTGGGTTAGGGTTAGGGTTAGGGTTAGGGTTAGGGTTTGGGTTAGGGTTAGGCTTATGGTTAGGGGCAGGGTTAGGTTTCGGTTTCAGGTTAGTTTTAGGGTTAGGTTTAGGGTTAGTGTTTGTGTTAGGGTTATTGTTAGGGTTCGAGTTCGAGTTAGGGTTAGGGTTCGAGTTCGGGATAGGTTTAGGGTTCGGGTTCGGGTTAGGGTTAGGGTTAGGTGTAGGGATAGGGTTCGGGTTAGGGTTCGGATTAGGGTTAGCATTCGGATTATGGTTATGGTTAGGGTTAGCATTAGGGTTAGGGTTCGGGTTAGGGTTAGGGTTAGGGTTTGGGTTAGGATTAGGGTTAGGGTTCAGTTTAGGGTTAGGATTCGGTTTCGGGTTCGTGTTCAGTTCGGTTTAAGTTTAGAGTTAGCGTTAGGGTTAGGGTTCGGGGTAGGGTTAGGTTAATGTTTCGTGTTAAGGTTAGGATTAGGGTTAGGGTGAGGGTTCCAGGTAAGGGTTAGGGTTACGGTTATGATTACTGTTAGGGTTCGGGGTAGGGTTAGGGTTATGGTTCGTGTTAAGGTTAGGATTAGTGTTAGGGTTAGGGTTAGGATTAGGTTTAGGGTAAGGGTTGGGTTCGGGTTCAGGTTCAGGTTAGGGTTACGGTTAGGTTTCGGGTTCGGGTTCCAGTTAGGGTTATGATTCGGGTTAAAGTTAGGGTTAGAGTTAGGGTTAGGGTTAGGGTCAGTATTCTGGTTAAAGTTAGGATTCGAGTTCGGGATCGGGTTAGGTTTAGGGTTAGGTTTAGGTTTTGGGTTCGGATTATGGTTAGGGTTTGGGTTCAGGTTCGGGTTCGGGTTCGGGTTAGGGTTAGGTTTAGGGTTAGGGTTCGGGTACGTGTTCGGGTTAGGGTTAGTGTTAGGGTTAGGCTTACGGTTAGGGTTAGGGTTAGGTGTAGGATTCGGTTTAGGGTGAGGGTTAGTGTTCGGGTTATGGTTCGGGTTAGGGTTAGGGTTTGCTTAGGGTTTGTTTTCGGGTTAGGGTTAGGGTTCTGGTTCTGGTTAGGGTTAGTGTTAGGGTTCGGGTTCGGTTTAGTGTTAGGGTTAGGGTTCGGGATAACTTTGGGGTAGTGTTAGGGTTAAGGTTAGGGTTAGGGTTCGGGTTCTGGTTAGGTTTACGGTTAGGGTTTGGGTTCGCTTTAGGGTTAGGGTTAGAGTTAGCGTTAGTGTTCGGGTTCGGGATACGGTTAGGGTTGGGTTCGGTTTCGGGTTAGGGTTAGGGTTAGGTTTACGGTTACGGTTACGGTTAGGTTTAGGGTTCAGGTTAGGGTTAGGGTTGGGATTATGGTTAGTTTTAGGGTTCGGGTTAGGGTTGTGGTTGGGTTCGGGTTCGGGTTTGGATTCGGGTTAGGGTTATGGTTACGGTTAGGGTTAGGGTTCGGGTTAGGGTTAGGGTTGGGATTACGGTTAGTTTTAGGTTTCGGGTTAGGGTTATGGTTGGGTTCGGGTTCCGGTTAGGGTTAGGGTTAGGGTTACGGTTAGGGTTACGGTTAGGTTTCGGGTTAGGGTTACGTTTAGGATTAGGGTTCGGGTTAAGGATAGGATTAGGGTTTGGGTTCGGGTTACGGGTAGGGTTAGGATTAGGGTTCATGTTCGGGTTAGGGTTAGGATTAGGGTTAGCGTTAGGGTTCGTGTTCTGGTTCAGTTTCGGGTTAGGGTTACGTTTAGGATTAGGGTTAGCGTTCTGGTTCGGGATAGGATTAGGGTTACGGTTAGGGTTGCGGTTCATGTTCGGGTTAGGGTCAGGGTTCTCGTTCGGGTTAAGGTTAGGATTAGGTTTAGGGTTAGGGTTCGGGTTCGGGTTCCGGTTAGGGTTGGATTCAGGTTAGGGTTAGGGTTAAACTTAGGGTTAGGGTAGGGGTTCTGGTTATGGTTAGGGTACGGGTTCAGGTTCGGTTTCGGGTTAGGGTTAGGGTTCGAGTTCGTGTTCGTGTTCGGGTTAGGGTTAGGCTTATGGTTAGGGTTAGGGTAGGGTTAGGTTTCGTTTTAGTTTAGGGTTAGTGTTCGGGTTCGGGTTAGGGTTCGGGTTAGGGTTAGGGTTTGTTTTCTGGTTAGGGTTAGGGTTAGGGTTCTGGTTCGGGTTCGGGCTAGGGTTAGGGTTCGGGTTCGGGGTAGGTTTAGGGTTCGGGTTATGATTATGGTTAGGTTTATGGTTCGAGTCGGGTTCGGTTAAGGGTTAGGGTTAGGGTTAGGGTTCGGTTTCGGTTTAAGTTTAGGGTTAGGTTTGGGTTTCGGATTAGTATTAGGGTTAGGGTTAGGTGTAGGGTTAGGGTAAGGGTTCGGGTTCTGGTTAGGTTTATTGTTAGGGTTAGGGGTCGGGTTAGGGTTAGTGTTAGGTTTAGGGTTAGCGTTAGGGTTAGGGTTAGGTTTTGGTGTACAGTTAGGGTTGGGGTTAAGTTTAGGGTTTGGGTTAGGGTTAGGGTTCGGGTTCGGAATAGGATTCGGGTTAGGGTTAGGGTTAGGGTTCAGGTTAGAGTTCGGATTCAGGTTCGTGATCTGTTTAGTGCTAGGGTTAGTGTTAGGGTTAGGGTTTGGTTATGTTTCGGGTTAGGGTTAGGGTTAGGGTTCGGGTTAGGGTTATGTTTAAGGTTCGGGTTCGGGTTAGGGTTAGGGTTAGGGTTAGACTTCGGGTTCAGGTTTGGGTTAGGGTTCGGGTTCGGGTTAGGGTTTGTGTTAGGGTTAGGGTTCGGGTTAGGGTTCTGGTTAGGGTTCAGGTTAGGGTTAGGATTAGGTTTAGGGTTAGGGTTAGGGTTCAGGTTAGGGTTAGTGTTAGGGTTCAGGTTCGGTTTAGTGTTAGGGTTAGGGTTCGGGATAACTTTGGGGTATTGTTAGGGTTAAGGTTAGGGTTAGGGTTCGGGTTCTGGTTAGGTTTACAGTTAGGGTTTGGGTTCGCTTTAGGGTTAGGGTTAGAGTTAGCATTAGTGTTCGGGTTCGGGATACGGTTAGGGTTGGGTTCGGTTTCGGGTTAGGGTTAGGGTTAGGTTTACGGTTACGGTTACGGTTAGGTTTAGGGTTCAGGTTAGGGTTAGGGTTGGGATTATGGTTAGTTTTAGGGTTCGGGTTAGGGTTATGGTTGGGTTCAGGTTCGGGTTTGGATTCGGGTTAGGGTTATGGTTACGGTTAGGGTTAGGGTTCGGGTTAGGGTTAGGGTTGGGATTACGGTTAGTTTTAGGTTTCGGGTTAGGGTTATGGTTGGGTTCGGGTTCCGGTTAGGGTTAGGGTTAGGGTTACGGTTAGGGTTACGGTTAGGTTTCGGGTTAGGGTTACGTTTAGGATTAGGGTTCGGGTTAAGGATAGGATTAGGGTTTGGGTTCGGGTTACGGGTAGGGTTAGGATTAGGGTTCATGTTCGGGTTAGGGTTAGGATTAGGGTTAGCGTTAGGGTTCGTGTTCTGGTTCAGTTTCGGGTTAGGGTTACGTTTAGGGTTAGGGTTAGCGTTCTGGTTCGGGATAGGATTAGGGTTACGGTTAGGGTTGCGGTTCATGTTCGGGTTAGGGTCAGGGTTCTGGTTCGGGCTAAGGTTAGGATTAGGTTTAGGGTTAGGGTTCGGGTTCGGGTTCCGGTTAGGGTTGGATTCAGGTTAGGGTTAGGGTTAAACTTAGGGTTAGGGTTAGGGTTCTGGTTATGGTTAGGGTACGGGTTCAGGTTCGGTTTCGGGTTAGGGTTAGGGTTAGGGTTAGGGTTCGAGTTCGTGTTCGTGTTCGGGTTAGGGTTAGGCTTATGGTTAGGGTTAGGGTAGGGTTAGGTTTCGTTTTAGTTTAGGGTTAGTGTTCGGGTTCGGGTTAGGGTTCGGGTTAGGGTTAGGGTTTGTTTTCTGGTTAGGGTTAGGGTTAGGGTTCTGGTTCGGGTTCGGGTTAGGGTTAGGGTTCGGGTTCGGGGTAGGTTTAGGGTTCGGGTTATGATTATGGTTAGGTTTATGGTTCGAGTCGGGTTCGGTTAAGGGTTAGGTTTAGGGTTAGGGTTCGGTTTCGGTTTAAGTTTAGGGTTAGGTTTGGGTTTCGGATTAGTATTAGGGTTAGGGTTAGGTGTAGGGTTAGGGTAAGGGTTCGGGTTCTGGTTAGGTTTATTGTTAGGGTTAGGGGTCGGGTTAGGGTTAGTGTTAGGTTTAGGGTTAGCGTTAGGGTTAGGGTTAGGTTTTGGTGTACAGTTAGGGTTGGGGTTAAGTTTAGGGTTTGGGTTAGGGTTAGGGTTCGGGTTCGGAATAGGATTCGGGTTAGGGTTAGGGTTAGGGTTCAGGTTAGAGTTCGGATTCAGGTTCGTGATCTGTTTAGTGCTAGGGTTAGTGTTAGGGTTAGGGTTAGGTTATGTTTCGGGTTAGGGTTAGGGTTAGGGTTCGGGTTAGGGTTATGTTTAGGGTTCGGGTTCTGGTTAGGGTTAGGGTTAGGGTTAGACTTCGGGTTCATGTTTGGGTTACGGTTCGGGTTCGGGTTCGGGTTAGGGTTATGTTTAGGGTTCGGGTTCGGGTTAGGGTTAGGGTTAGGGTTAGACTTCGGGTTCATGTTTGGGTTAGGGTTTGGGTTCGGGTTCGCGTTAGGGTTTGTGTTAGGGTTAGGGTTTGGTTTAGGGTTCTGGTTAGGGTTCAGGTTAGGGTTAGGATTAGGTTTAGGGTTAGGGTTAGGGTTCAGGTTAGGGTTCGGGTTCAGGTTCGTGTTCATTTTAGGGTTAGGGTTAGGGTTAGGTTTTGGGTTAGGTTTATGGTGAGGGTTTGAGTTCGGGTTATGGTTAGGGTTCGAGTGAGTGTTAGGGTTAGGGTTGGGGTTAGGGTTAGGGTTAGAGTTAGGTTTAGGATTAGGGTTCGAGTTCGGGTTCAGGTCAGGGTCAGAGTTAGGGTTCGGGTTCAGGTTAGGCTTAGGGTTAGGGTTAGTGCTAGGGTTAGTTTTCAGTTAGGTTCGGGGTTAGGGTTAGGGTTCGGTTTAGGGTAAGGGTTAGGGTTAGGTTTAGGGTTAGGGTTCGGGTTCGGGTTCTGGTTCGGGTTAGGTTAGGGTTAGGGTTAGGGTTCAGGATAGGGTTCCGGTTCAGGTTCGGGTTAGGGTTACGGTTAGGGTTAGAGTTCGGGTTCGGATTAGGTTTAGTGTTAGCGTTAGGGTTAGAGTTAGCTTTAGGGTTATGATTTCGGTTAGGGTTAGGGTTCGGGTTAGGGTTAGGGTAAGGGTTAGGGTTCGGGTTCGGGTTAGGGTTAATGTTAGGGTTCAGGTTCAGTTTAGTGTTAGGGTTAGGGTTCGGGATAGGGTTAGGATTAGGGTTAGGGTTAGGGTTTGGGTTAGGGTTAGGGTTCGGATTCAGGTTAGGGTTAGGGTTAGGGTTCGGGTTAGTGTTCTGGTTCGGGATACGGTGAGGGTTGGGTTCGGTTTCGGGTTAGGGTTAGGTTTACTGTTAGGTTTACGGTTAGTGTTAGGGTTCGGGTTAGTGTTAGGGTTGGGTTCGGGTTCGGGTTCGGGTTAGGGTTTGGGTTACGGTTAGGGTTCGGGTTAAGGATAGGATTAGGGTTAGGGTTCGGGTTAGGGGTAGGGTTAGGGTTAGGGTTCGTGTTTGGGATAGGGTTAGGGTTAGGGTTAGGGTTCGGGTTCAGGTTCAGTTTCGGGTTAGGGTTAGGTTTAGGGTTAGGGTTAGTGTTCTGGTACGGGTTAGGATTAGGTTTACGGTTAGGGTTATGGTTAGTGCTCGGGTTAGGGTCTGAGTTCTGTTTCGGGTTAAGGTTAGGATTAAGGTTAGGGTTAGGGTTCGGGTTCGGGTTCCGGTTTGGGTAAGGATTCAGTTTAGGGTTAGGTTTAGTGTTCGGTTTAAAGTTAGGGTTCGAGTTCGGGATCGGGTTAGCGTTAGGTTTAGGTTTAGGGTTAGGGTTCTGTTTATGGTTAGGGTACGGTTTCAGGTTCGGGTTCAGGTTCGGGTTCGTGTTAGGGTTAGGGTTAGGGTTAGGGTTTGTTTTCGGGTTAGGGTTAGGGTTAGGCTTCTGGTTCGGTTTCGGGTTATGGTTAGGGTTCGGTTTTGGGTTAGGTTAGGGTTAGGGTTAGGGTTCAGGTTAGGGTTCTGTTTCAGTTTCGGGTTCGGTGTAGAGTTAGTGTTAGGGTTAGGCTTAGGGTTCTGTTTCGGTTTCGGGTTTGGGTTAGGGATCGGGTTCGGGTTAGGGTTAGTGTTAGGGTTCGGGTTCGGGTGTGCTTAGGGTTAGGGTTAGTGTTAGTGTTATCCTTCAGTTAGGTTTGGTATAGGGTTAGGCTAGGGTTAGGGTTCGTGTTCACATTAGGATTAGGGTTAGGGTTAGTGTTCGGGATAGGGTTCGGCTTAGGGTTCGGGTTAGGGTTTGGGTTAGGGTTAGTTTTAGAGTTAGGGTTAGGATTCGGATTAGAATTAGGGTTCGGGTTCTGTTTCGGGTAGGGTTAGGGTTAGGCTTCGGGTTCAAGTTAGGTTTAGGGTTCGGGTTAGGGTTCAGTTTAGGGTTCTGGTTAGGTTTAGGTTTATGGTTAGGGTTAGGGTTAGGGTTCGGGTTCGGGTTAGGGTTAGGGTTAGGGTTAGGGTTCAAGTTAGGTTTCGGGTTCAGGTTTGGGTTCGGGTTAGGGTTAGGGTTAGAGTTAGTTTTACGGTTCGGGTTGAAGTTAGGGTTAGTGTTCAGGTTTGGGTTAGGGTTAGGGTTAGGGTTAGGGTTAGGGTTCAGGTTCGGCTTTGGTTTAGGGTTAGGGTTAGGGTTAGGGTTCAGGTTCGGCTTTGGTTTAGGTTTAGGGTTAGGGTCTGGATTACGGTTTGGGTTAGGGTTAGGGTTAGGGTTCGAGTTCGGGTTAGGGTTAGGGTTCTGGTTAGGTTTAGGGTTAGGTTTAGGGTTCGGATTAGGGTTGGGGTTAGGGTAAGGGTTAGGGTTAGGGTTCAGGTTAGGGTTAGGGTTAGGGTTAGGGTTAGGTTTAGGATTAGGGTTAGGGTTCGGTTCGGGTTAGGGTTAGGGTAAGGGTTAGAGTTAGGTTTCGGGTTAGGGTTAGGGGTCGGGTTAGGCTTAGGGTTTGGCATACGATTAGGGTTAGGGTTATGGTTCGGATCGGGTTCGGTTAAGGGTTAGGGTTAGGGTTCGGTTTCGGGTTAGGGTTAGGGTTAGGGTTCACATTAGGATTAGGCTTAGGGTAGGGTTTGGGTAAGGGTTCTGGTTAGGGTTAGGGTTAGGTTTAGGATTAGGGTTCTGGTTCGGTTTAGGGTTAGGTTTAGGGTTAGGGTTCGTGTTAGTGTTAGGGTTCGGGTTATGATTAGGGTTTGAGTTCAGTTTCGGGTTCGTGTTAGGGTTAGGGTTAGGGTTAGGGTTAGGGTTTGCGTTATGTTTAGAGTTCGGGTTAGGGTTAGGGTTAGGTTTCGGATTCGGGTTTGGTTTCGTGTTAGGGTTAGGGTTAGGGTTGCGGATCGGGTTAGGGTTTGGGTTAGGTTTAGGTTTAGGTTTAGGTTTAGGTTTCGCGTTACGGTTAGGTTTAGTGTTAGGGTTAGGGTCCGGGTACGGTATAGGTTTTGGGTTAGGGTTAGGGTTAGGATTAGGGTTCAGGTCGGGTTCGGGTAAGGGTTAGGGTTAGGTGTAGTGTTAGGGTTAGGGTTAGGTTTCGGTTTTGGGTTAGGTTTAGGGTTCGTGCTATGATTTGGGTTAGGGTTATGGTTCGGGTAGGGTTCGGGCAAGGGTTAGGGTTAGGGTTAAGGTTCGGTTTCAGGTTAGGGTTAGGGTTAGGTTTTGGGTTAGTGTTAGGGTTCGGGTTAGGGTTCGGGTATAGTTTAGGGTTAGGGTTAGGGTTAGTTTTAGGGTTAGGGTTAGGGTTTGTGTTCGGGATCGGGTTGGGGTAAGGGTTAGGGTTAGGGTTCAGGTCATGGTTTGGGTTTAGGGTTAGGGTTAGGTTTAGGGTTCGGGTTAGAGTTAGGGTTAGGGTTCGGGTTCGGGTTAAGGTTAGGGTTAGGGTAAGGGTTAAGGTGAGGGTTAGGGTTAGGGTTCTGGTTTGGGTTCGGGTTAGGGTTAGGGTTATATTTAGGGTTCTGGTTCGGGTTAGTGTTAGGGTTGGGTTCGGGTTAGGGTTAGGGTTACGGTTAAGATTAGGATTAGGCGTCGGGTTAAGGTTAGGGTTCTGGTTCGGGTTAAGGTTTGGTTAGGATTGGGCTTAGGGTTAGGGTGAGGGTTAAGGTTCGGGTCGGGTTAAGGTAAGGGTTAGGGTTAGTGGTAGTGTTAGGGTTAGAGTTAAGGTTCGGGTTCGGGTTAGGGTTAGGGCTCGAGTTATGATTAGGGTTAGGTTTATGGTTCGGGTCGGGTTCGGGTAAGGGTTAGGGTTAGGGTTATGGTTCGGTTTTGGTTTCAGTTTAGGGTTAGGTTTAGGTTTCGGATTAGGATTAGGGTTAGGGTTAGGTGTAGGGTTAGGGTAAGGGTTCGGGTTCTGGTTAGGTTTAGTGTTAGGGTTAGGGTTAGGGTTAGGTTTCGGGTTAGGGTAAGAGTTAGGGTTAGGATTCCGGTTAGGGTTCAGGTTAGGGTTCGGTTTCAGGTTTGAGTTAGGGTAGGGTTAGGCTTAGGGTTAGGGTTCGGGTAAGGGTAAGAGTTAGGTTTAGTGTTCGGGTTCGGGTTAGGGTTCCGGTTAGGGTTAGGGTTAGGGTTAGGGTAAGGGTTGGGTTCGGGTTCAGGTTCGGGTTAGGGTTACGGTTAGGTTTCGGGTTTGGGTTCCGGTTAGGGTTATGATTCGGGTTAAAGTTAGGGTTAGAGTTAGGGTTAGGGTTAGGGTTAGTATTCTGGTTAAAGTTAGGATTCGAGTTCGGGATCGGGTTAGGTTTAGGGTTAGGTTTAGGTTTTGGGTTCGGATTATGGTTAGGGTTTGGGTTCAGGTTCGGGTTCGGGTTCGGGTTAGGGTTAGGATTAGGGTTAGGGTTCGGGTACGTGTTCGGGTTAGGGTTAGTGTTAGGGTTAGGCTTACGGTTAGGGTTAGGGTTAGGTGTAGGATTCGGTTTTGGGTTAGGGTTAGTGTTCGGGTTATGGTTCGGGATAGGGTTAGGGTTTGCTTAGGGTTTGTTTTCGGGTTAGGGTTAGGGTTCTGGTTCTGGTTAGGGTTAGTGTTAGGGTTCGGGTTCGGTTTAGTGTTAGGGTTAGGGTTCGGGATAACTTTGGGGTAGTGTTAGGGTTAAGGTTAGGGTTAGGGTTCGGGTTAAGGTTAGGTTTATGGTTAGGGTTTGGGTTCGCTTTAGGGTTAGGGTTAGATTTAGCGTTAGTGTTCGGGTTCGGGATACGGTTAGGGTTGGGTTCGGTTTCGGGTTAGGGTTAGGGTTAGGTTTACGGTTACGGTTACGGTTAGGTTTAGGGTTCAGGTTAGGGTTAGGGTTGGGTTTATGGTTAGTTTTAGGGTTCGGGTTAGGGTTGTGGTTGGGTTCAGGTTCGGGTTTGGATTCGGGTTAGGGTTATGGTTACGGTTAGGGTTAGGGTTCGGGTTAGGGTTAGGGTTGGGATTACGGTTAGTTTTAGGTTTCGGGTTAGGGTTATGGTTGGGTTCGGGTTCCGGTTAGGGTTAGGGTTAGGGTTACGGTTAGGGTTACGGTTAGGTTTCGGGTTAGGGTTACGTTTAGGATTAGGGTTCGGGTTAAGGATAGGATTAGGGTTTGGGTTCGGGTTACGGGTAGGGTTAGGATTAGGGTTCATGTTCGGGTTAGGGTTAGGATTAGGGTTAGCGTTAGGGTTCGTGTTCTGGTTCAGTTTCGGGTTAGGGTTACGTTTAGGATTAGGGTTAGCGTTCTGGTTCGGGATAGGATTAGGGTTACGGTTAGGGTTGCGGTTCATGTTCGGGTTAGGGTCAGGGTTCTCGTTCGGGTTAAGGTTAGGATTAGGTTTAGGGTTAGGGTTCGGGTTCGGGTTCCGGTTAGGGTTGGATTCAGGTTAGGGTTAGGGTTAAACTTAGGGTTAGGGTAGGGGTTCTGGTTATGGTTAGGGTACGGGTTCAGGTTCGGTTTCGGGTTAGGGTTAGGGTTCGAGTTCGTGTTCGTGTTCGGGTTAGGGTTAGGCTTATGGTTAGGGTTAGGGTAGGGTTAGGTTTCGTTTTAGTTTAGGGTTAGTGTTCGGGTTCGGGTTAGGGTTCGGGTTAGGGTTAGGGTTAGGGTTTGTTTTCTGGTTAGGGTTAGGGTTAGGGTTCTGGTTCGGGTTCGGGCTAGGGTTAGGGTTCGGGTTCGGGGTAGGTTTAGGGTTCGGGTTATGATTATGGTTAGGTTTATGGTTCGAGTCGGGTTCGGTTAAGGGTTAGGGTTAGGGTTAGGGTTCGGTTTCGGTTTAAGTTTAGGGTTAGGTTTGGGTTTCGGATTAGTATTAGGGTTAGGGTTAGGTGTAGGGTTAGGGTAAGGGTTCGGGTTCTGGTTAGGTTTATTGTTAGGGTTAGGGGTCGGGTTAGGGTTAGTGTTAGGTTTAGGGTTAGCGTTAGGGTTAGGGTTAGGTTTTGGTGTACAGTTAGGGTTGGGGTTAAGTTTAGGGTTTGGGTTAGGGTTAGGGTTCGGGTTCGGAATAGGATTCGGGTTAGGGTTAGGGTTAGGGTTCAGGTTAGAGTTCGGATTCAGGTTCGTGATCTGTTTAGTGCTAGGGTTAGTGTTAGGGTTAGGGTTAGGTTATGTTTCGGGTTAGGGTTAGGGTTAGGGTTATGTTTAGGGTTCGGGTTCTGGTTAGGGTTAGGGTTAGGGTTAGACTTCGGGTTCATGTTTGGGTTAGGGTTCGGGTTCGGGTTCAGGTTAGGGTTTGTGTTAGGGTTAGGGTTTGGTTTAGGGTTCTGGTTAGGGCTCAGGTTAGGGTTAGGATTAGGTTTAGGGTTAGGGTTAGGGTTCAGGTTAGGGTTCGGGTTCAGGTTCGTGTTCATTTTAGGGTTAGGGTTAGGGTTAGGTTTTGGGTTAGGTTTATGGTGAGGGTTTGAGTTCGGGTTAGGGTTAGGGTTCGGGTGAGTGTTAGGGTTAGGGTTGGGGTTAGGGTTAGGGTTAGAGTTAGGTTTAGGGTTAGGGTTCGAGTTCGGGTTCAGGTCAGGGTCAGAGTTAGGGTTCGGGTTCAGGTTAGGCTTAGGGTTAGGGTTAGTGCTAGGGTTAGTTTTCAGTTAGGTTCGGGGTTAGGGTTAGGGTTCGGTTTAGGGTAAGGGTTAGGGTTAGGTTTAGGGTTAGGGTTCGGGTTCGGGTTCTGGTTCGGGTTAGGTTAGGGTTAGGGTTAGGGTTCAGGATAGGGTTCCGGTTCAGGTTCGGGTTAGGGTTACGGTTAGGGTTAGAGTTCGGGTTCGGATTAGGTTTAGTGTTAGCGTTAGGGTTAGAGTTAGCTTTAGGGTTATGATTTCGGTTAGGGTTAGGGTTCGGGTTAGGGTTAGGGTAAGGGTTAGGGTTCGGGTTCGGGTTAGGGTTAATGTTAGGGTTCAGGTTCAGTTTAGTGTTAGGGTTAGGGTTCGGGATAGGGTTAGGATTAGGGTTAGGGTTAGGGTTTGGGTTAGGGTTAGGGTTCGGATTCGGGTTAGGGTTAGGGTTAGGGTTCGGGTTAGTGTTCTGGATCGGGATACGGTGAGGGTTGGGTTCGGTTTCGGGTTAGGGTTAGGTTTACTGTTAGGTTTACGGTTAGTGTTAGGGTTCGGGTTAAGGATAGGATTAGGGTTAGGGTTCGGGTTAGGGGTAGGGTTAGGGTTAGGGTTCGTGTTTGGGATAGGGTTAGGGTTAGGGTTAGGGTTCGGGTTCAGGTTCAGTTTCGGGTTAGGGTTAGGTTTAGGGTTAGGGTTAGTGTTCTGGTACGGGTTAGGATTAGGTTTACGGTTAGGGTTACGGTTAGTGTTCGGGTTAGGGTTTGAGTTCTGTTTCGGGTTAAGGTTAGGATTAAGGTTAGGGTTAGGGTTCGGGTTCGGGTTCCGGTTTGGGTAAGGATTCAGTTTAGGGTTAGGGTTAAGCTTAGGGTTAGGGTTAGTGTTCGGTTTAAAGTTAGGGTTCGAGTTCGGGATCGGGTTAGCGTTAGGTTTAGGTTTAGGGTTAGGGTTCTGTTTATGGTTAGGGTACGGGTTCAGGTTCTTGTTCAGGTTCGGGTTCGTGTTAGGGTTAGGGTTAGGGTTAGGGTTTGTTTTCAGGTTAGGGTTAGGGTTAGGCTTCTGGTTCGGTTTCGGGTTATGGTTAGGGTTCGGTTTCGGGTTAGGTTAGGGTTAGGGTTAGGGTTCAGGTTAGGGTTCGGTTTCAGTTTCGGGTTCGGTGTAGAGTTAGTGTTAGGGTTAGGCTTAGGGTTCTGTTTCGGTTTCGGGCTTGGGTTAGGGTTCGGGTTCAGGTTAGGGTTAGTGTTAGGGTTCGGGTTCGGGTGTGCTTAGGGTTAGGGTTAGTGTTAGTGTTATCCTTCAGTTAGGTTTGGTATAGGGTTAGGCTAGGGTTAGGGTTCGGGTTCACATTAGGATTAGGGTTAGGGTTAGTGTTCGGGATAGGGTTCGGCTTAGGGTTCGGGTTAGGGTTTGGGTTAGGGTTAGTTTTAGAGTTAGGGTTAGGATTCGGATTAGAATTAGGGTTCGGGTTCAGTTTCGGGTAGGGTTAGGGTTAGGCTTCGGGTTCAAGTTAGGTTTAGGGTTCGGGTTAGGGTTCAGTTTAGGGTTCTGGTTAGGTTTAGGTTTATGGTTAGGGTTAGGGTTAGGGTTCGGGTTCAGGTTAGGGTTAGGGTTAGGGTTAGGGTTCAAGTTAGGTTTCGGGTTCAGGTTTGGGTTCGGGTTAGGGTTAGGGTTAGAGTTAGTTTTACGGTTCGGGTTGAAGTTAGGGTTAGTGTTCGGGTTAGGGTTAGGGTTAGGGTTAGGGTTAGGGTTAGGGTTCAGGTTCGGGTTCGGTTTAGGTTTAGGGTTAGTGTTGGGATTACGGTTTGGGTTAGGGTTAGGGTTAGGGTTCGAGTTCGGGTTAGGTTTAGGGTTCTGGTTAGGTTTAGGGTTAGGTTTAGGGTTCGGATTAGGGTTGGGGTTAGGTTTAGTGTTCAGGTTAGGGTTAGGGTTAGGGTTAGGTTTAGGATTAGGGTTAGGGTTCGGTTCGGGTTAGGGTTAGGGTAAGGGTTAGGGTTAGGTTTCGGTTTAGGGTTAGGGGTCGGGTTAGGCTTAGGGTTTGGCATACGATTAGGGTTAGGGTTATGGTTCGGATTGGGTTCGGTTAAGGGTTAGGGTTAGGGTTCGGTTTCGGGTTTGGGTTAGGGTTAGGGTTCACATTAGGATTAGGCTTAGGGTAGGGTTTGGGTAAGGGTTCTGGTTAGGGTTAGGGTTAGGTTTAGGATTAGGGTTCTGGTTCGGTTTAGGGTTAGGTTTAGGGTTAGGGTTCGTGTTAGTGTTAGGGTTCGGGTTATGATTAGGGTTTGAGTTCAGTTTCGGGTTCGTGTTAGGGTTAGGTTTCGAGTTCAGGTTAGAGTTAGGGTTAGGGTTAGGGTTTGCGTTAGGTTTAGAGTTCGGGTTAGGGTTAGGGTTAGGTTTCGGATTCGGGTTTGGTTTCGTATTAGGGTTAGGGTTAGGGTTGCGGATCGGGTTAGGGTTTGGGTTAGGTTTAGGTTTAGGTTTAGGTTTAGGTTTCGCGTTACGGTTAGGTTTAGAGTTAGGGTTAGGGTCCGGGTACGGTATAGGTTTTGGGTTAGGGTTAGGGTTAGGATTAGGGTTCAGGTCGGGTTCGGGTAAGGGTTAGGGTTAGGGGTAGTGTTAGGGTTAGGGGTAGGTTTCGGTTTTGGCTTAGGTTTAGGGTTCGGGCTATGATTTGGGTTAGGGTTATGGTTCGGGTAGGGTTCGGGCAAGGGTTAGGGTTAGGGTTAAGGTTCGGTTTCAGGTTAGGGTTAGGGTTAGGTATTGGGTTAGTGTTAGGGTTCGGGTTAGGGTTCGGGTATAGCTTAGGGTTAGGGTTAGGGTTAGTTTTAGGGTTAGGGTTAGGGTTTGTGTTCGGGATCGGTTGGGGTAAGGGTTACGGTTAGGGTTCAGGTCATGGTTTGGGTTTAGGGTTAGGGTTAGGTTTAGGGTTCGTGTTAGAGTTAGGGTTAGGGTTCGGGTTCGGGTTAAGGTTAGGGTTAGGGTACGGGTTAAGGTGAGGGTTAGGGTTAGGGTTCTGGTTTGGGTTCGGGTTAGGGTTAGGGTTATATTTAGGGTTCTGGTTCGGGTTAGTGTTAGGGTTCGGTTCGGGTTTAGGTTAGGGTTAGGGTTACGGTTAAGATTAGGATTAGGCGTCGGGTTAAGGTTAGGGTTCTGGTTCGGGTTAAGGTTAGGTTAGGATTGGGCTTAGGGTTAGGGAGGCTTAAGGTTCGGGTCGGGTTAAGGTAAGGGTTAGGGTTAGTGGTAGTGTTAGGGTTAGAGTTAAGGTTCGGGTTCGGGTTAGGGTTAGGGCTCGAGTTATGATTAGGGTTAGGTTTATGGTTCGGGTCGGGTTCGGGTAAGGGTTAGGGTTAGGGTTATGGTTCGGTTTTGGTTTCAGTTTAGGGTTAGGTTTAGGTTTCGGATTAGGATTAGGGTTAGGGTTAGGTGTAGGGTTAGGGTAAGGGTTCGGGTTCTGGTTAGGTTTAGGGTTAGGGTTAGGGTTCGGGTTAGGGTTAGGGTTAGTGTTCGGTGTACATTTAGGGTTGGGGTTAGGTTTAGGGTTTGGGTTAGGGTTAGGGTTCGGTTTCGGAATAGGATTCGGGTTAGGGTCAGGTTTAGGGTTCAGGTTAGAGTTCGGGTTCAGGTTCGTGTTCGGTTTAGTGCTAGGGTTAGTGTTAGGGTTAGGGTTAGGATTAGGTTTCGAGTTAGGGTTAGGGTTAGAGTTCGGGTTAGGGTAAGGTTTAGGGTTCGGGTTCGGGTTAAGTTTAGGGTTAGGGTTTGGGTTAGGGTTAGAGTTAGGGTTAGATTTTGGGTTCAGGTTTGGATTAGGGTTCGGGTTCGCGTTAGTGTTCGGGTTCAGGTTCAGTTGGGTTTAGGTTTAGGTTTATGGTTCGGGTTCGGGTTAGGGTTTGGGTTAGGGTTAGGGTTAGGTTTAGGGTTCAGGTTAGGGTTCGGGTTCTGGTTCGGGTTCGATTTAGTGTTAGTGTTTGGGATAGGGTTAGGATTCGGATTGAAGTTAGGGTTAGTGTTCGTGTTAGGGTTAGGGTTAGGTTTAGGCTTTGGGTTTAGGTTCGGGTTCGGTTTAGGTTTAGGTTTTAGGGTTAGGGTTTGGGTTAGGGTTATGGTTAGTTTCGAGTTCGGGTTAGGGTTAGGGTTCGGGTTAGATTTAGGTTTAGTGTAAGGGTTAGGCATAGGGTTCTGGTTAGGGTTAGGTTTAGGTCTCGGATTAGGGTTAGGGTTATGGTATTGTTAGGGTTAGGGTTTGGGTTCGGGTTAGGTTAGTGTTAGGTTTCGATTAGGGTTAGTGTTTGGTTCGGATTAGGGTTAGTGTTTTGGTAAGGGTTAGGGTTTGGTTTCGGGTTAGGGTTAGGTTTCGGTTTCGGGTTAGGGTTAGGGATCGGGTTAGGGTTCGGATTAGGATTATGGTTAGGGTTAGGGTAAGGGTTCGGGTTAGGTTTAGGTTTAGGGTTACTCTTAGGCTCGGGTTCGGGTTAGGGTTAGGGTTAGGTTTAGGGTTTGAGTTAGGTTTAGGGTTCGGGTTCGGGTTAGGATTCGGTTTAGGGTTAGTTTTAGCGTTCAGGATAGGGTTCGGGTTCAGGTTCGGGTTCGGTTTAGGGTTAGGGTTAGTGTTAGTGTTAGGGTTAGCCTTAGTGTTCTGGTTAGGGTTAGGGTTTGGGTTCGGGTTAGGGTTAGATTTAGGGTTAGGTTTAGGGATAGGGCTATGGTTAGGGTTAGGGTTCAGGTTATGGTTAGGGTCAGTGTTAGTGTTCGGGTTCGGGTTAGGGTTAGGTTTAGGGTTCTGGTTCGGGTTATGGTTAGGGTTAGGGTTAGGGTTCGGGATAGGGTTCAGGTTAGGGTTCGGGTTAGGCTTAGGTTTAGGGTTAGGGTTCTTGTTAGTGTTAGGGTTAGGGTTCGGGTTAGGGTTAGGGATAGAGTTAGGGTTAGGGTTCTTGTTTGTGTTAGGGTTCGGGTTATGATTAGGGTTCGGGTTAGGGTTAGGGTTTGGGTTCGGGTTAGTGTTAGGGTGCGGTTTAGGGTTAGCTTTAGGGTAAGGGTTCGGGTTAGGATTAGGTTTATGTTTCGGTTTTGGGTTCGGGTTCGGGTTAGGGTTAGGATTCGGGATCGGGTTAGGGTTTGGGTGAGGTTTTCTGTTAGGTTTACGTTTCGGGTTAGGCTTAGGTTTAGGGTTAGGGTTAGGGTTCGGGTACGGGATAGGGTTTGGGTACCGGATAGGGTTAGGATTAGGGTTCTGTTCGGGTAAGGGTAAGGGTTACGGTTAGGTGTAGTGTTAGGGTTAGGGTTAGGGTTCGGGTTCGGGTTCGGGTTCGGGTTAGGGTTAGGGTTAGGGTTAGGGTTTGGTTTAGGTTTTGGGTTAGGGTACGGTTTCGGGTTCGGGTTAGGGTTAGGGTTCGGGTTTGGATTAGGGTTCGGGTTCAGGTTCATGTTGGGTTTCGGTTAGGTTTAGGGTGAGTGTTAGGGTTAGGATTACGTTTCGGGTTTGGGGTAGGGTTCGGGTTAGGGTTAGAGTTAGGGTTAGGGTTAGGGTTAGGGTTAGGGTTAGGTATTGGGTTAGGGTTATGGTTAGGGTTGGAGTTCGGGTTAGGTTTAGTGTTCCTGTTAGGGTTAAGGTTAGGGTTAGGGTTAGGGACAAGTTTCTTGTTAGGGTTAGTGTTAGGGTTAGGGTTCGGATTATGGTTAAGGTTAGGGTTTGGTTTCGGGTTAGGGTTAGGGTTAGGGTTAGGTTTAGGGTTAGGGTTAGGGTTCGGGTTCGGGTTAGGGTTAGTGTTAGGGTTTGGTTTAGGGTTCGGTTTATGATTAGGATTCGTTTTTTGATTAGGTTTCGGTTAGGTTTAGGGTTAGGGTTAGGATTAGGTTTAGGGTTAGGTTTTGGGTTAGGGTTATGGTTTGGGTTCGGTTTCGGTTTAGGGTTAGGTTTCGGGTTAGGGTTTGGGTAAGGGTTATTTTTAGGGTTAGTGTTAGATTTCGGGTTCTGGATATGTTTTGGGTAAGTGTTAGGTTTAGGTTTCAGGTTATGGTTCGGGTTCAGGTTCGGGTTCGGTTTAGGTTTTTTGTTAGGGTTAGGTTTAGGGTTAGGTTTAGGGTTTGGGTTCGGGTTAGGTTTAGGGTTCGGGTTATGATTAGGGTTAGGATTATGGTTCGGGTCGGGTTCGGGAAAGGGTTATGGTTAGGGTTAGGTTTCGGTTTCGGGTTAGTGTTAGGGTTATGGTTAGGTTTCGGATTTGGATTAGGGTTAGGGTTAGGGGTAGGGTTCGGGTAAGGGTTCTTGTTAGGGTTAGGGTTAGGGTTCGGGTTAGGGTTAGGTTTAGGGTAAGGGTTAGGGTTAGGGTTTGGCTTCGGGGTAAGGTTAGGTTTGGGTTTAGGTTTAGGGTTTTGGTTAGGTTTAGGGTTCGGTTTCCGCATAGGATTCGGGTTAGTGTTAAGTTTAGGGTTTAGGTTAGGGTTCGGGTTCAGGTTCGGGTTCGGTTTAGGGTGAGGGTTAGTGTTAGGGTTTGGGTTAGGATTAGGGTTCGGGTTCGGATTAGGGTTAGGGTTTGGATTAGGGTTCGTGATAGGGTTTGGGTTAGGGTTAAGGTTCGGGTTCGTGATAGAGTTAGGGTTAGGGTTAGGTTTAGGTTTAGGGTTCTGGTTAGGGTTAGTCTTAGAGTTAGGTTTAGGGTTAGGGTTAGGGTTAATATTCAGGTTAGGGTTTGGGTTCGGGTTATGGTTGTTGTTCAGGTTCAGGTTGGGTTTAGGCTTAGGGTTAGGGTTAGGGTTAGGGTTAGGATTCAGGTTCGGGTTAGGGTTAGAGTTAGGGTTAGGGTTAGGTGTAGGGATAGGGTTAGGGTTCAGGTTATGTTTATGTCAGGGTTAGGATTCGGGTTCTGGTCAGGATTTGGTTTCGGGTTCGGGTTCAGGTTAGGGTTAGGGTTAGGGTTGAGGTTAGGGTTCGGGTTCAGGTTCGGGTTCTGTTCAGGGTTAGGGTAAGGGTTACGGTTAGGGTTCGGGTTGAAGTTAGGTTTAGAGTTCTGGTTAGGGTTAGGGTTACGGTTAGGGTTAGGGTTCGGGTTCAGGTTCAGGTTCGGTTTAGGTTTAGCGTTAGTGTTAGGGTTAGGGTTTGGGTTAGGGTTATGTTTAGGGTTCGAGTTCGGGTTAGGGTTCGGGTTAGGGTTAGAGTTAGTGTTAGGGTTTGGGATAGGGTTCTGATTAGGGATAGGGGTAGGTTTAGGGTTCGGATTAGGGTTAGAGTTAGGGTAAGGATTAGGGTACGGGTTAGGGTTATGGTTCGGGTTAGGGTTAGGATTAGGGTTAGGGTTCGGTTCGGGTTAGGGTTTGGGTTAGGGTAAGGGTTAGGGTTAGGTTTAGGGTTTGGGTTATGGTTAGGGAAAGGGTTAGGGTTAGGATTAGGGTTAGGGTTAGGGTTAGGGTAAGGGTTAGGTTTAGGGTTAGGGTTAGTGTTCGGTATAGGGTTAGGGTTCGGTTAGGAATAGGGTTAGGGTTAGGGTTAGGGTTCGGGTTCGGGTTAGTGTTAGGGTTCGGGTTATGATTAGGGTTAGGGTTATGGTTGGGGTTAGATTTGGGTAAGGGTTACGGTTAGGGTTAGGTTTCGGGTTCGTATTAGGATTAGGGGTAGGGTTAGGGGTAGGGTTAGGTTTTTTTTTTTAAATATTTATTTATTAGTTATTGGCGAACACAACATCTTTGTTTGTATGTCGTGCTGGAGGATCGAACCCGGGCCGCACGCATGCCAGGGGAGCGCGCTACTGCTTGAGCCACATCCCCAGCCCCAGGGTTAGGTTTTGAGTTCGGGTTCAGGTTAGGGTTAGGGTTCGGGTTAGGGTTAGGTTTAGGTTTAGGGTGAGGGTTCAGGTTAGGGTTCGGGTTCAGGTTCGTGTTCGTTTTAGGGTTAGGGTTAGTGTTAGGGTTAGGTTTAAGGTTTTGGTTCAGGTTATGGTTAGGTTTTGAGTTCAGGTTAGGGTTCAGGTTAGGGTTAGGGTTAGGGTTCCGGTTAGGGTTAGGGTTATGGTTAGGTTTAGTGTTAGGATTCGGGTTCGAGGAAGTTTTCTGGTTAGGGTTAGGGTTAGGGTTAGGATAGGGTTAGAGTTCGGGTTCGGGTTCGGTTTAGGGTTAGGGTTAGGGTTCGGGATAGGGTTCGGGTTAGGGTTCGGGTTAGGGTTAGTTTTAGGGTTAGCTTTAGAGTTAGGGTTAGGATTTCGGTTAGAATTAGGGTTCGGTTTCCGGTTCGGGATAGGGTTAGGATTAGGGTTCGGCTTCGGGTTAGGGTTAGGGTTAGGGTTAGGGTTAGGTTTAGGGTTCTGTTTAGGTTTAGGTTTATGGTTATGGTTAGGGTTCGGGTTTGGGTTAGGGTTTGGGTTAGGGTTAGGTTTCGGGTTCGGGTTAGGGTTAGGGTTAGGGTTAGTTTTCAGGTTTGGGTTCGGGTTAGTGTTACGGTTCGGGTTAGGGTTAGGTTTAGGTTTAGGGTGAGGGTTCAGGTTAGGGTTCGGGTTCAGATTCGGGTTCGGTTTAGGGTTAGGGTTAGGGTTCAGGTTAGGGTTCGGGTTCAGGTTCGTGTTCGTTTTAGGGTTACTGTTAGTGTTAGGGTTAAGGTTAGGGTTTGGGTTAGGGTTAGGGTTAGGGTTCACGTTAGGGTTAGGGTTATGGTTAGGTTTAGGGTTAGGGTTCGGGTTCAGGTTCGGGTCAGTGTTAGGTTTAGGTTTAGGGTTAGGGTTACGTTTAGGGTTAGGGTTCGGGTTCGGGTTCGGGTCAGGGTTAGGGTTCGTGTTAGGGTTAGGGTTAGGGTTACGGTTAGTGTTCAGTTTAGGTTTTGGGTTCAGGTTAGGTTTTGGTTCAGGGTTAGGGTTAGGGTTAGGGTTAGGGTTCGGGTTGAAGTTAGGGTTAGTGTTCGGGTTAGGGTTAGGGTTAGGGTTGGGGTTAGGGTTAGGGTTCAGGTTAGGGTTTCAGTTAGGGTTAGGATTTGTGTTCGGTTCTGGTTAGGGTTAGAGTTATTGTTCAGGTTAGGGTTAGGGTTCGGGTTAGGGTTAGGGTTAGTGTTAGGGTTAGGTATAGGGTTCTGGTTAGGGTTAGGGATAGGGTTACGGTTCGGATTAAGGTTAGAGTTAGGGTTAGGGTTAGGGATTAGGGTTAGGGTTCGGGTTAGGGTTAGAGTTAGGGTTAGGTTTAGGATTAGGTTTAGGGTTCGATTCGTGTTAGGGTTAGGGTTAGGTTTAGGGTTAGGGTTAGGGTTCGGGTTAGGTTTATGGTTCAGGTTAGCGTTAGGGTTCGGGTTATGATTAAGGTTAGGGTTAGGGTTCCGGTCGGGTTCGTTTAAGGGTTTGGGTTAGGGTTAAGGTTCGGTTTCGGGTTAGGGTTAGGGTTAGGGTTATGGTTCGGATTAGGATTAGGGTTAGAGTTAGGGGTAGGTTTAGGGTAAGGTTCGGGTTATGTTTAGGTTTTGGGTTAGGGTTAGGGTTCGGGTTAGGTTTAGGGTAAGGTTTTGGGTGAGGGTTAGGTTTAGGGTTCTGCTTAGGGTTAGATTTAGGGTTAGGGTTAGTGTTAGGGTTAGGGTTAGGTTTAGGGTTCGGGTTCGGATTAGAGTTAGGTTTAGGGTTCTGGTTAGGGTTAGGGTTAGTGTTAGGGCTAGATTTCGGGTTCGGGTTAGTGTTAGGTTTCAAGTTCTGTTTAGGGTTCGGGTTCAGGTTCAGTTTGGGTTTAGGGTTAGGGTTAGGGTTAGGGTTGGGTTAGGATTACGGTTCGGGTTTGGGTTAGGGTTCGAGTTAGGGTTAGGGTTAGGGTTAGGGTTCGGGTTCATTTTATGTTTAGGGTCAGGTTTAGGGTTTGGGTTAGGGTTAGGGTTCGGGTTAGGCTTTGGGTTACGGATGGTTTTAGAGTTAGGGTTAGGATTTGGGTTAGAATTAGGGTTCGAGTTCGGGTTCGGGAAAGGGTTAGGGTTAGGGTTCGGGTTCGGGTTAGGGTTTGGATTAGGGTTAGGGTTCGGGTTTGTGTTCGGGTTAGGGTTAGGGTTTGGGTTAGGGTTAGTTTTAGGGTTGGGGTTAGGGTTCAGGTTAGGGTTCGGGTTCAGGTTCGTGTTCATTTTAGGGTTAGGGTTAGGGTTAGGGTTAGGGTTTGGGTTAGGGTTATTATTAGGGTTCGAGTTCGGGTTAGGGTTAGGGTTCGGGTTAGGGTTAGGGTTAGGGTTCGGGTTAGGGTTAGGGTTAGGGTTCGTGTTAGGGTTAGGGTAGGTTTAGGTTTAGGGTTAGGTTCGGGTTCGGGTCAGGTTTAATTTTCAGGTTAGGGTTAGGGTTAGTGTTAAGGTTAGGGTTCGGGTTCAGGTTTGGGTTTGGTTTAGGGTTAGGGTTAGAGTTAGGTTTAGGGTTCAGGTTGAAGTTAGGGTCAGTGTTCGGGTTAGGGATAGGGTTAGGGTTAGGGTTTGGGTTCAGGTTCGGGTTCGGTTTAGGTTTAGGGTTAGGTTTAGGGTTAGGGTTTGGGTTAGTTTATGGTTAGGGTTCGAGTTCGGGTTAGGGTTAGGGTTCGGGTTAGGGTTAGGGTTAGTTTCAGGGTAATGTAAAGGGTTCTGGTTAGGTTTAGGTTTAGGTTTAGGGCTCGGATTAGGGTTAGGGTTAGGTTTCAGGTTTGGTTTAGGGTTCAGGTCGGGTTCGGGTAAGGGTAAGTTTTAGGGGTAGTGTTAGTGTTAGGGTTAGGTTTTGGGTTATGATTAGGTTTAGAGTTATGGTTCGGGTCGGGTTCGGGTAAGGGTTAGGGTTAGGTTTAGGGTAAGGGTTCGGGTTAGGGTTAGGTTTAGGGTTAGGTTTAGGATTCTGGATAGGTTTTGGGTAAGGGTTAGGGTTCAGGTTATGGTTCGGGTTCAGGTTCGGGTTCGGTTTAGGGTTAGGGTTAGGGTTATGTTTAGGGTTAGGGTTAGGGTTCGGGTTAGAGTTAGGGTTAGGTTTCGGGTTCGGGTTAAGGTTAGGGTTAGGGTAAGGGTTACGGTGAGGGTTAGGGTTAGGGTTCGGTTAGAGTTAGAGATAGGGTTAGGCTAGGGTTCAGGTTCGGGATCGGGTTCGGGTTAGGTTTACGGTTAGGGTTCGGGTTCGGGTTAGTGTTAGTGTTGGGTTTGGGTTCGGGTTAGGGTTAGCGTTACGGTTAGGGTTCGGGTTAGGTTTAGGGTTAGGTTTTCGGTTTAGGGTTAGGGTTTCGGTTAGGGTTAGGGTTAGGGTTTGTGTTCGGTTCGGGTTAAGGTTAGAGTTAGGGTTTGGGTTAGGGTTAGTGTTAGGGTTATGGATAGGATTCTGATTAGGATTAGGGATAGGTTTAGGGTTCGGATTAGGGTTAGAGTTAGGGTTAGAGTTAGGGTTAGGGTTAGGGTTCGGGTTAGGGTTAGAGTTAGGGTTAAGTTTAGGATTAGGTTTAGGGTTTGATTCGGGTTAGGGTTAGGGTTAGGGTAAGGGTTAGGGTTAGGGTTAGGGTTCGGGTTAGGTTTAGGGTTCGGGTTAGGTTTAGGGTTCGGGTTATGATTAGGGTTAGGGGTATGGTTCGGGTCGGGTTCGTGTAAGGGTTAGGCTTAGGGTCAGGGTTCGGTTTCTGGTTAGGTTTAGGGTTAGGGTTATGTTTCACATTAGGGTTAGGGTTAGGGTTAGGTTTAGGGTTCGGGGTACGGTTTTGGTTGGGGTTATGTTTAGGGTTTCGGTTAGGGTTAGGGTTCAGGTTCGGGTTAGGATTTAGGTTAGGGTTAGGTTTAGGGTTCAGGTTAGGGTTCGGGTTCAGGTTCGGGTCAGGTTTAGAGTTAGGGTTAGTGTTAGGGTTAGTGTTAGGATTAGGGTTCTGGTTAGGTTTAGGGTTAGGGTTCGGGTTAGGGATAGATTTAGTGTTAGGGTTAGGGTTAGGGTTAGGTTTAAGGTTCGGGTTTGGATTAGGGTTAGGGTTAGGGTTCTGGTTAGGTTTAGGGTTAGTGTTAGGGATAGATTTCGGGTTCGGGTTAGGGTCAGGTTTCAAGTTCAATTTAGGGTTCGGGTTCAGGTTCAGGTTGGGTTTACGGTTAGGGCTAGGATTAGGGTAGGGTTAGGATTACGGTTCGGGTTCGGGTTCGGGTTCGGTTTAGGGTTAGAGTTATGGTTAGGGTTAGGGTTAGGGTTAGGGTTCATTTTGTGTTTAGGGTTCGGGTTCGGGTTAGGGTTAGGGTTAGGCTAGGTTTAGGGTTCGGGTTAGGGTTCGGTTTAGGGTTAGGCTTAGGGTTAGGGTTAGGGTTCAGAATAGGGTTCGGGTTAGCGTTCAGGTTCGGGTTAGGCTTAGGGTTAGGGTTCAGAATAGGGTTCGGGTTAGGGTTCAGGTTCGGGTTAGGGTTAGGGTTCGGGTTCAGGTTAGGGTTAGTGTTAGGTTTAGGGTTACGTTTAGGGTTCCGATTAGGTTTAGGTTTATGGTTAGGGTTAGGGTTCCGGTTCGGTTTAGGTTTTTGTTTAGGGTTAGGTTTCGGGTTCGGGTTCGGGTTAGGGGTAGGGTTTTGGGCTAGGGTTAGTTTTATGTTTAGGGTTGGGGTTCAGATTAGGGTTCGGGTTCAGGTTTGTGTTCGTTTTAGGGTTAGGGTTAGGGTTTGGGTTAGGGTTATGATTAGGGTTCTAGTTCGGGTTAGGGTTAGGGTTCGGGTTAGGGTTAGGTTTAGGGTTCGGGTAAGGGTTAGGGTAGGGTTAGGTTTAGGGTTAGGTTTCGGGTTCGGGTTCGGGTTAGGGTTAATTTTCGGGTTAGGCTTAGGGTTAGGGTTAAGGTTAGGGTTCAGGTTAGGGTTCGGGTTCAGGTTCTTTTCGGTTTAGGGTTAGGGTTAGAGTTAGTATTAGGGTTCAGGTTGAAGTTAGGGTCAGTGTTGGTGTTAGGGTTAGGGTTAGGGTTAGGGTTCGGGTTCAGGTTCGGGTTCGGTTTATGTTTAGGGTTAGGTTTAGGTTTAGGTTTGGGTTAGGGTTATGGTTAGGCTTCGAGTTCGGGTTAGGATTAGGTTTCGGGTTAGGTTTCGGGTTAGTGTTAGTTTTAGGGATAGGGTTCTGGTTAGGTTTAGGGTTAGGATTAGGGTTCGGTTTCCGGTTAAGTTTAGGGTTCGGGTTGGGTTCCGGTAAGGGTTAGTGTTAGGTGTAGTGTTAGGGTTAGGGGTAGTGTTAGGGTTAGGGTTAGGGTTCAAGTTATGATTAGGGTTAGAGTTATGGTTTGGGTGGGTTCGGGTACGGGTTAGTGTTAGGGTTAGTGTTAGTGTTCGGATTAGGATTAGCGTTAGTTTTAGGTGTAGGCTTAGGGTAAGGGTTCGGGTTAGGGTTAGGGTTAGTGTTCGGATTAGGGTTCGGGATAGGTTTTGGGTAATGGTTAGTGTTAGGGTTCAGGTTAGGGTTCGGGTTCAGGTTCGGGTTCGGATTAGGGTTAGGGTTAGGGTTAGTTTTAGGGTTAGGGTTAGGGTTCGGTTTAGAGTTAGGGTTAGTGTTTGGGTTCGGGTTAAAGTTAGGGTTAGGGTAAGGGTTAGGGTGAGGGTTAGGGTTAGGGTTCGGTTAGGGTCAGGTTTAGGGTTCGGGTTCGAATTAGGTTAAGATTAGGGTTCGGTTTCGGGTTCGGGATCGGGTTAGGGTAACGATTACGGTTAGGGTTCGGGTTCCGGTTAGTGTTAGGGTTGGGTTCGGGTTCGAGTTATGGTTATGGTTACGGTTAGGGTTAGGATTAGTGTTAGGGTTAGGGTTCGGGTTCGGGTTGGGGTTACGGTTAACGTTCGGGTTCGGGTTAGTGTTAGCATTATGGTGAGGGTTAGGGTTACTGTTAGGTTTAGGGTTCGAGTTAGGGTTAGGTTTAGGGTTAGGGTTAGGTTTCAGGTTCAGGTTAGGTTTTGAGTTACGGTTAGGTTTAGGGATTGGGTTTGGGTCGATGTCAGGTAAGAGTTAGGGGTAGGGGTAGTGTTAGGGTTAGGGTTAGGGTTCGGGATCGGGTTAGGGTTACGGTTAGGGTTTGGGTTAGTGTTAGAATTAGGGATATGGTTAGGGTTCAGGTTAGAATTAGGGTTAGGTATCGGGTTAGGGTTAGGGTTAGGGTTAGCGTTCGGGTTAGAGTTAGGGTTAGGGTTCGGGTTTGGGTAAGGGTTCACTTTAGGGTTATTGTTAGGGTTAGGCTTAAGGTTAGGTATCGGATTCGGGATCGGGTTAGGTATAGGGTTAGGGTTAGGTTTAGGGTTAGGGTTAGGGTTAGGGTTAGGTTTATGGTTAGTTTTAGAGTTAGGGTTAGGGTTAGGGTTCGGGTAAGAGTTAGGTTTATGGGTAGTGTTAGGGTTAGGGTTAGGGTTAGGGTTCGGGTTAGAGTTAGGTTTAGGTTTAGGGTTAGGGTTAGGGTTAGGGTTAGTGTTCGGGTTAGGGTTAGGGTTAGGGTTAGGGTTTGTTTTAGAGTTATGGTTAGGGTTTGGGTTAGGGTTAGGGTTCGGGTTTGGGTTCTTGTTGGGGTTCGGGTTAGTGTTAGGGTTAGGGTTCAGGTTCGGGTTAGTGTTAGGCTTAGGTTAGGTTTCGGTTTAGGGTTCAGGTTAGGGTTAGTGTTAGGGTTAGGGTTAGATTTCGGGTTCGGGTTAGGGTTTCAGTTAGGGTTAGGGTTAGGGATAGGTTTAAAGTCGGGTTCGGATAAGGGTGAGGGTTAGGGGAAGGTTTAGGGTTGGAGTTAGGGTTAGGGTTCGGGTTAGGGCTTGTGTTAGTGTTAGTTTTAGGGTTAGGGTTAGGGTTCGTTTTAGGGTTGGGGTAGGGTTAGGTTTAGGGTTAGGTTTCGGGTTCGGGTTCGGGTCAGGGTTAATTTTCGGTTTAGGGTTAGGGTTAGGGTTAGGCTTTGGGTTTGTGTTGAAGTTAGGGTTAGTGTTCGGGTTAGGGTTAGGGTTATGGTTAGGGTTAGGGTTCGGGTTCAGGTTCGGGTTCGGTTTAGGTTTAGGGTTAGGTTTAGGGTTAGGGTTTGGGTTATGGTTATGGTTATGGTTCGAGTTCGGGTTAGGGTTAGGGTTCGGTTTAGGGTTAGGGTTAGGGTTAGGCTTAGGGTTTGTGTTGAAGTTAGGGTTAGTGTTCGGGTTAGGGTTAGGGTTAGGGTTAGGTTTAGGGTTAGGGTTAGGGTTAGGGTTAGATTTCGGGTTCGTCTTAGGGTTAGGGTTCGGGTTCCGGTTAGGGTTCGGGTTCCGATTAGGGTTCGGGTTTGGGTTCGGGTTCAGGTTCAGGTTCGGTTTAGGGTTAGGGTTAGCGTTAGGGTTTTTGTTGAAGTTAGGGTTAGTGTTCGGGTTAGGGTTAGGGTTAGGGTTCGGGTTCAGTTTCGGGTTTGGTTTAGGTTTAGGGTTAGGTTTATGGTTAGGGTTTGGGTTCGGGTTATGGTTAGGGTTCGAGTTCGGGTTAGGTTTAGGGTTAGGGTTCGGTTAGGGATAGGTTTATGGTTAGGGTTAGGGTTAGGGTTATGGTTAGGGTTAGGGTTCGGTTTCGGGTTAGGTTTAGGTTAGGTTTATGGTTCTGATTAGGATTAGGGTCAGGGTTAGGGGTAGGGTTAGGGTAAGTGTTTGGGTTAGGGTTAGGTTAGATGCTATAGTATGGATATTATGTTAAAATTAAATATCAAATGGTACCTATAATATTAGTTTTAAAATCTATAATGCTGATATTATATTAATCATAAATGTCACAATCAGCTATAATATTAGTATAGGATGCTCTAGCATCAATATTTTATTAAAATTAAATGTCACAGGAAAGCTATTATATTGGTTTTAAATGTATAGTAATGATATTAATTATAAATGTCACAGTACAATTATTATATTATCTTTGAATACTATAGTATGGCTATCATATTCATATCAAAGGTCAAAGTGCAGCTGAACACAACATTAGTTAGGCAGTCAGTAAAGATAGGTAGATTGAGTCAGATCAGATCAAGGAGGCCAATTACAGTTAGTCCCAGATGTTGGAGAGGGATTAAAATGCTAATGCCTTCAGAGCCCTTCCTCCACCCTGATCAAGATAATCTGCCCCTGCTCCAACTTGTTGCTAAGGTAACCTGCCCAGGAATTGTCCTTCCCTAGAGGGAGCTGTAAAAGTTGGTAGTTAATTCACCTTGGGCCCCCTTCCTGCCCAAATGCTCCACTTTGGCCCCTCCACCCCATCTGCTTCTCACCTTTTGGCCATCCCACTGAGCATCTCCTGGGCCTAGTCTTGTATGCAAGAAGGAAAGAGATAAAGGGAAGACAGCAAAAAAACAAAAGAAGCCTAAGACATACAAAAAGGCTCTTGGTGATAGAGAGGTGGGAGGGAAGGGGAGGGAGAAGGGGAATTGCATGAAGATGGAAGGAGACCCTCATCATTACAGGTGAGGAAAAAGAAAAAAAAAAGAAGTGTGTCACATTAGATTGTGTAGAGAGAAGTGATGGGAGGGGATGGGGGGAAGAAAGTGTAGCAGAATAAAATAGACATTATTATTGCTGTATGTATATATTTGACTGCATGACCAATGGGATTCTGCAACCTGTACACTCAGAACAATGAGAAATTATACCCCATCTAATTCAAATGTATGATATGTCAAGATCATTATATTGTCATGTGTAACTAATTAAAACAAATTTAAATAAAATAAAATAAAATAAAATAAAAGGCTCTTGGAATTCCAGGATACCAGCTATGGCCCCTTTCTCCCTCCAAGGAGAAGTCTGTTACCCCTTTTTAAATAAATCCTGTTTTATATGCTTGCTTTGGTGTGCTTCTCTAATGTTATATGTCAACATGTTAAGAAGCAGAACTTGTTACTGGTATTACAGCCATTTGATCAGTTTTAGATGTTCTAATATAGATACCATATTAGTATTAAAGGCCAAAGGTAAAAAATATGCCCCTTTTAGTTCCTTGAGTATGAATACCACATTAGTATTAAAGTCAACAGGGCAGTTAATATATTAATTTTAGATAAGATTATAGGAATATCATATTAGTTATTAGCCATAACGCAGATATATTAGTTTAAAGTGCAATAGTATGGATATAATGTTCATATTAAATGCCACAGGGCATCTATTTATCTGTTTTAGATGCTATAATATGGACAATAAATAAATATGAAAAGTGACCAGGAAATTATTATATTGGTCATAGAAATATATACAGGTCATAGAAAGAATGGTATATTAATGTTAAAAGTCACACTACTTCTATTGCATTGGTTTTAGAGGCTATAATATACATATCATATTAGTATTAAACACTACAGGCAGCTATTATATTAGTTTTAGATGCTATAGTATGTATATCACATTAGTATTCAGGGCCACAGTACAGCTATTACATTAATTTTAGATACTATAGTTTAGATATCTTATCAGTGTTAAGGGCCACAGAGCAGCTATTATGCCAGTTTTAAAAGTATTTAGTATAGATATTACACTTACATTATAGATCATAATGCAGCTATTATATTAGTTTATAATGCCAAAACACAAATATAATATTAATGTCAAAGTCCATAGAATAGTTTTGAAATTAGTTTCAAATGCTATACTATGGATATTATATTAAAACTAAAGGCCAAAGGGCAGATAAAATATTAGTATATGATTCTGTAGTATACATGTTATAACATCTATTAGTATTAAGGACCAAAGTTTACCCATTATATTAGTTTAAGATGTTATTTTATTAATATTACATTAACTCAAAGGCCAGATGTCAGCTATCATATTAGTTTTTATGCTATTCTATGGACATAATATAAATATGAGAGGCCACATGTCAGCTATTACATTAGTTTGAGATAGCAAAGTATGAATATTACATCGATGTTACAGGCCAAAGGGCAGTTATTTTATCAGTTTTAGGTACTAATATGTGAATAGTACACTAGTGTTAAAGGCTACAGAATATATATCATATTAGCTTAGGATGCTATAATATGGATATTAATTAATATAAAAGGTCACAAGGCAGCTATTATAGTTATTTTAGATGCTATATTATGAATATTATAGTACTATAAAGACCACAACTTGGATATTTTATTAGTATTAGATGTGAGATATCTATCTATCTATCTCTCTCTATCTCTCTCTCTCTCTCTCTCTCTCTCTCTCTATATATATATATATATATATATATATCTATGTCTATATATATCTATATATATATATATATATATATATATATATATATATATATATATTAGCTTTAGATTAAATTGTATGGATATTATATTAGTGCTGAAAGCCATAGGGAAGCTATTACTTTAGGATGCTAGAGCATGAATATTTCCATAATATTAAAGGACATATACCAGATATTATATTAGTTATAGATGTTATAGTGTGGACATCATTTGGTTTTAGAGACCACAAGGCAGCAGTTATAATAATGTTAGTGTCTATAGCTTCTATATGATATCAGTTTTTAAGACCAGATATTTTATCAATTTTAGGTATTGCATTAATGTAAAAGGCCACAAGGCAACTATTGTTTTAGTTTGAGATTCTATAGGATGGATATTATGTAAGTAACAAAAGACATATGGAAGCTAACTAATGAGTTTTAGAGGACTCGGTAGGGACATCATATTAATATTAAAGGCCACAGAGCAACTATTACATGAGTTTTAGATGCTAAAATATGGATCTCATATTAGTATTAAAGACCTCAGGATAGCTATATCATTTTTGATGCTATAATGTGAAAAATCATGTTAATATTAAAAGATACACCATAGCTATTATATCAATTTTAGATGCTGCTATGGATATTATATGAATATAAAAGGCTACAATGCAGCTATCCTTTTAGTTTTAGATGCTACAGGGTTGATATTATATTAGTTACAAAAGTCACAGGAAAGCTATTAAGCAAGTTTTAGAGGACTCAGTAAGGGATATCCTATTGATATTAAATGCCACAGGGCAGCTATTATAATAGTTTTAGTTACTGTAACATGAACTTACATTAATATAATAATCAAGGCCACAGGACAGACATTATATGATTTTAAGATGGCATAGTATAGGGCTGGGGTTGTGGCTCAGAGGTAGAACAATTGCCTATCATGCATGAGGCACTGGGTTTTATCCTCAACACCACGTAAAAATAAAATAAAAACATTATGTCCAACTATAACTAATTTTTTTTTAAAAAAAGATGGCATAGTATAAATGCTATTTTAATATTAAAGGACAAAGGGAAGCTATTATATTAGTATCAAATGCTATAATATGAATATCACATTACTATTTAAGATCAAAGACGTATTACATTAGTTTAAGATGCTTTAGAGTGACTATTATGTTAGATTAAAGATCATGGGTTACATTTTATGTTAGTTTTAGATTCTAGCATAAATATTGTATTAATGTTAAAGGTCCAGAATATCTATTACATCAATTTAAGATGAAATAATATGAATACTACATTATTACTAATTACCAGATGGCAGCTATTATATTAGCTTCAGATGCTAGAGTATGGATATCATTTTACTAAAAAAGCCTACAGGGCAATTATTACATTTTGGATGATATAGCATGGATATTTTACTATTAGTAACAGCTACAAAAGCAACTATTATATTAATATTAGATGCTGCCTTATGAATTTCATAATAGTATTAAAGACTCACGGCAGCTACTATATGAGTTTTAGATGCTATAGTACAAATATTATATCATATTTAAGGCCAAAGCACAGCTATTATATTTATTTCAAACAGTATATTATGAATATTTGTATCAAAGTCTACATGGTAACTATCATATTGGTTTTAGATGCTATATTTTGTATATTATCTTAGTGGTAAAGTCCAGTAAAGGCAGACATTATGTTAGTTTTATTTACTGCACTATGCATACCATTAGTATTGAAGGCCACAGAGAAGATATTGCATCACTTTCAGATGCTATTATATGGATATAAGTATTAAAGTCCATAAGAAAGCCATTATATTAGTTTTTGGCTCTATATTATGAATATTATATTGATATGAAGGCCAAAGGATAGTTGTTACTTTAGATGCTATCATGTAGATATTATTTTAGTATTAAAGGACACAGAGCAGCTATTATATATTCAAAACTGAGTACGATATGTTTATTATATTAATATTAAAGAACCCAGACAGCTATTATATTAGGTTTAGATGCTATACTATGGATAGCATATTATATTAAAGGCCATAAGATATCTAATATACTAGTGTCAGATCATATGTGAATATTACTAAGGGCACAGGACATGTATTAATATAACATCAATATTATATTAATTATTATGATATTAATATTTAAGGTCACAAGGCACCTATTATATTAGTTAGAGATGGTGCCATATAATTATTACATTGATATTAAGAAATGCAGGGCATCTACTATTAGCTTGAGAAGTGATAGAATAGATATACTATTATAAAAAAATTATAGCCAGCTATTATATTAGTACAGAATTCTATAGTGTAGATAGTACACCAATATTAAAGGTCACAGGGCAGCTATTTTATCAGTTTTAGAGTCTATAATATGGATATCACAGTAGTGATATATATGGATATTACTTTAATGTTAAAGGACACAGGGAATATATATTGGATTATTATTATTATTAAGTTAGATTACATAAGACAGTATATATTCATTGGTATTAAAAGCCACAGGAGAGCTATTCTGTAAGACTGAGAGGCTATAGTATGAATATCATATTACTGTAAAAGACTACAAGGCGCTATTACTTTAGTATCAGATGTTATAGTTTGGATATCATATAAATATACAGGTCACATGGCAACTATTATACAAATTTTAAATTCTATATTATTGATACTATAGTATTTTTTAAAACCACATGGCAGTTATTATATTTTAGATATTATATGTTGGATATCACTAGTATGAAAGATTACAAGAAAGTTAATATATTAGTATATGATGCTGTAGCATGGATATCACATCAACATTAAAGGCTGCAGGGCAGCTATTATATTTATTTAAGTGCTGTATTAGTGATAGTTTATTAATATTAAAGTTCACAAATCAGCCATTATATTAGAATCAGATGCTACAGTATAGTTATCACATTAATAATAATGTCACATGGTAGGTACTATATTTGTTTAATATGCTATAGTATTGATATTACATTGATAATGAAGGCAATAGTGCAGCTATTACATTAGCTTTACACACAATAGTATGCACATGATATTAGCACTAAAAGCCACAGGGCAGTTATTATACTAGTTTTAGAGGCTGTGCTATGGATATATTTAGAATATTATAGGCCAAAATACAGTTATTCTATTATGTTTAGAATGCATATTATAATAACACTAAAGGCCATAGAAGAGCTCTTAGTACAGATATTACATTGTTATTAAAGACCACAGGAGAGTCACTTTGTTATATATATATATATATATATATATATATATATATATATATACCAAAGCACAGCTATTATATTTACTTCAAATAGTGTATTATGAATATTAGTATCAAAGTCTACATGGTAACTACATGTTTTAGATGCTATAGTATAGATATTACATTGTTATTACAGACCACAGGAGAGTCATATATAAATAAAAATATATATAAATATATATATTTATATGGATGTCTTTAGATAAGGGGAATTAGTCATATTTTATTAATTTTATTACTTTTAGATGCTATAGTACTAATATCATTTTATTATTCAATGTCACAGGGCAACTATTACAATAGTTTTAGACTGTATAATATGGAGATCATATTAGCATTAAAGGTCATAGGGCAGAAATTTTATTAGTTTTAGAAGGTATAATATGAACGATATAGTATGGGTATTATATTATTATTAAAGGCCACAGGGTAGCTATTATATTAGTGGTGGACTGTATAGAATAGAGATCATGTTAGTATTAAAGGCCATAGGACAGCACTTATATTAGTTTTAGAATCTATAATAGGATAATATATTAATTATAATCACCACAGGTGTTATGATTTGGATGTGAGGTGTCTCCCAAAGTTCATGTGTGAGACAATGTAAGAAGGTTCAGAGAAGAAATTATGGGGCTTTAAGAGCCTTAACTCAATCAGTATATTAATCTCCTGATTGGATTAATTGAGTGGTGACTGGAGGCAAGTGGGGTGTGACTGGAGGAGACGGGCATTTGGGGTAAGCCTTTGACATATATATTTGTATCCAGCAAGTGGAGATCTATTGAGCTAGTAAGCTAGCTAGATATCTCCTTTCTGATCATCATGAGAGCTGCTTCCCTCTACCACACTCTTTCACCATGATGTACTGTTTCACCTTGAGCTCCAAGGAATGGAACCCACAATAGATTGAGACCTCTGAAACCATGAGCCCTCAAATCACCTTCCTTCCTCTATAACTTTGCTGGTTGGGTCTTTTAGTCAGAGCAGTGAAGAATCTGAATAAAATAAATTTGTACCAAGAAGAGGAGTCACTGCTGTGACTAACCTCACCATATGGTTCAGAAACTTTTGGAGCTCTTTTGAAATTGGTGCAAGAAATTTTGAGATGCTCAACAGTGCAAGCTGCAAATGGTTTAAACTATTGTAAGCAGAATTTAGTGGCCAATTGTTGTGGGAGCTCAGAAGACCAGAATGCCAATGGGACCAAGAACAGTGAAGACAGGGCTTGAGAGGGCTCAGAGGAGGATACTATTGGTAAGTGGGCTAGAGGCCATTAATGTTATGTTCTGGCTGAGAAGTTGTCTGCATTTTGCTTATGTCCCGAGACTTTCTGTGAGGCTGATTTTAAAAGTGATACCCATCTTAACCTGGCAGAAGAAATGTCTAGGCAGCACAGAATTCAGGAAGTGGCATGGGTATTGTTGGTGGCTTTTAGCCAAGTTTATTTTGACATTCAGAAGCAGAAAGCAGAACAAATTTGAAAAACGTGAACTTGAAAGATGGGAATAAAACTGGGACCAAGGAAGTTGCAGTTTTGAAAGACTTTACCATTACTAATGAAATGCTAAAGACTTTGCCCACAGACAATAAAAAAGATGGCTTGAGGGCATCTCAGGAGCTAGCAAGACCACACCCAACTCAGGCCCAAGGGAGTAAAAGTGAAAATTCTCTTGGAGACCAATGGGGAATCCTTCTTCTTCTTCTTTTTTTTTTAAAAAAAGAGAGAGGGAGAGAGAGAGAGAATTTTAATATTTATTTTTTTAGTTTTCGGCAGACACAACATCTTTGTTTGTATGTGGTGCTGAGGATCGAACATGGGCCGCAGGCCAGGCGAGCGCGCTACTGCTTGAGCCACATCCTCAGCCCTGGGGAATCCTTCTTGCACAAGGGGGCCTAGAAAGTTTTTTCAACATGCTTCCACCAGACACTCTGAGGCTGTTGCATCCAAGGTTCCTGAAGGCTTTACCACTTATTGCTTTGAATGGCAATAGACATTGGCACCAACCACGTGGTGCTAGTTCTGCAGGATTGCAGGATGCTGGAATTAGGGGGTCCTAGAAATTTCCACCAAGATTTCAAAGGAAGGCCTGGGAGACCAGGCAAAGTGCAGCAGGGTTGGAGTCCATGCAGGCAGCCCCTGAGAGGGCAAAGTGTGGAGGTGTGAGACCCCCAAGATTAAGAAATGCCAGTAATGTGGGACACCATCCTAAGAAAGCTGCAGGAATCAAGCAGAGACAAGCCAACAGAAAGCCAGTTGGCTACAAACCACAAGGCCACAGGGGCAGATCTACACAAGCCCTTTGGAGAGAACATCATGGTGCAATGAGCTCCAGATGCCAATCACAGAACTACAGAACTTGTTTTCGCAGCTGGATTTCAGTCTTTGTTCTTATCCCTTTTTTCTATGCCCCTATTTTTCTGAATGGAAATGTTTGCTCTGTACCATTATATATTGGATACTTGTAAATTGCTTTTAATTTTATGGGAGCTCAAAATGCAATATTGCCTTGTTGAGAGCCACAGCCAAAGGGGCCCCAGCGAACTTCCAGCTGCCAGCAAACTCCCAGCTGCCGGCTGATGATTGGCTCACAGTGGCCCCAGCAACATCTAGCTGATTGGCTCCTCTGGGGTGATGTTCATTGGGCTGTTTCCCTGCCCTTCAGACTGCCAGCTGATGATTGGCTCACAGCGGCCCCAGCAACATCTAGCTGGTTGGCTCCTCTGCGGTGATGTTCATTGGGCTGTTTCCCTGCCCTTCAGACTACGGAACTGCTCATTGGGGGACTTCTTTGGCTCCACCCATGCGACCCAGCCAATCGACCTCAAGAGCAGGAGGATTGTGGGAGGTGGGGAGGTTTGTGTGGGTGAGAGGCTTGTGGAAGCCCATGGTGGCAGTTGGGCTCTGAGGGTTTCTTTTCCTGAGGAGCTGTTTTGCTTGGCATTTGTAGTTCTAAAAATAAAGTTAGTTTCTTTTGACAAGTGGCTCCTGAATTGTGCCCAGGCAGACTGTGGCATTTGGTGGCCCCTAAGGGAGCCACTGAGGGTAAGTAAACTGCTCGCCCCTGAGGGAAGGGCGAGAGGATGGGTAGCCATTCTAAGTTTACTCTTTTGTTTTGCTTTATTTTTGTTTTAACTTGCCTGTCCCTGGAGATGAGTGAGAGGGAAGAAAAACCGCTCACATCTGAGGAAAAACTATTTGTGTCTGAGGAACAGATAGGGAGAAAGGACGGATGCACATGTCAGGAGGATAGAAAGGCTATAATGAATTTTTGTTGTTCCATTTTTATTGCATTCTGTCTCGATTTTGTTTGGCGTCATCTTGTTGGGTTGTATTCTAGTAGAAATACGGGATCAGCAATTAGTAAAAAACAAACCGAAAGAGTGTTAAGTAAATTGTTAGATGAAGGAGGCATCTCAGTAAAATCAAGAATAGTCAGGGCATACGTTGATATAATACAAAAATATAGCCCATGGCTTTTTAAGGAGGAGTTGTTATATATATCACAATGGAACCATCATGGTGAAGATTTAAAAAGAATAGAAAAGAACAACCCAGGGACTCTGCCAGTTGGCACATTGACATTGTGGGCGAACGTATGTGGTTTGCTTAGTCCAAAGCCTTCAGTTCAGACAAAGGTAGAGGAAGGAGAAGACATATTGATTCAAGTAAAACAGAAGGTCTCTCAAGTTAGTCAGAAAGAGGAAAAGATTCAAGTACAAGAGAAGGTCTTTCGAGCTAGTGAGACAGAGGAAGGAAGTTTAGAGCAGAAAATGCCATCAGGGGAAAAGTTACAACAGGAAACTTCCAGTAACACCTTTCTATCAGAGAGTGAAAGTCTCCAACCAACAGCACCACCTCTACAGGAGACTGCTACTAACAGCATTCTATCACCAGAGGGCATAAGTGTCCAATCAACAGCACCACCTCCATATGTTAGGAGACTCCCAATCCCCGCTGTTGATAATTGGGATCCTGAGACAGGATCTCAAGTATGCCCTGTATTTGAGGTAGGAGGGCAGCGAATTTACCAGGGTTTAAATTTCAAATCAATGAAGGAGCTAAAAGAGGCTGTAACAACCTATGGTCCTCAAGCACCCTTCACTGTAAGCTTGGTCGAATCCATTACCAACTTAAACATGACACCAGCAGATTGGGCTAATATTTGTAAAGTTTTTTTAACTGGAGGACAATACCTGTTATGGAAGGTTGCCAATGAGAAATTTTGCAAGGAGACGGCTAGGCGAAATGCAGCAGCTGGTTATCCTCAGAGAAATCTAGATATGTTGTTAGGAAAGGGACCTTAAGAGGATTGGCAGCAACAACTTGCATATGATCCTGGTGTATATTTACAAATTGCTGTAGATGCAGTTAAGGCATGGAAGACTTTACAAGGACATGGAGGTTTACAAGGTCAATTATCTAAGATAATACAAGGAGCTAATGAACCTTATGCTGAATTTGTAGATAGACTTATTCAAACAGCTACCAGAGTTTTTGGGAATACAGAACAAGCACTGCCATTAATAAAACAACTGGCTTATGACCAAGCAAATCGTTGGTGCAGAGATATCATTAGACCATGGAATCAGGAAGATTTAAACACATATATTAAATTATGTAGAGACATTAATGAACAAGAGCAAGTCATGGCAGCTGCAGTAAAACAGGCTTTAGATGCCAGAGACATTAATGAACAAGGGCAAATTGTGGCAGCTGCAGTAAAACAGGCTTTAGATGCCAGAGACATTAATGAACAAGGGCAAATTGTGGCAGCTGCAGTAAAACAGGCTTTAGATTCCAGGCCAAGATCATGCTACAATTGTGAACAAACAGGACATTTTAAAAGGAATTGCCCCATAGGAGGAGGGTTTAACAAAACTAGGTATCAAAGGAGTAGAATACCGGGTATTTGCCCACAATGCCGTAGAGGGAGACATTGGGCTAATGAATGCCATTCTCAAACCAACATAGAGGGTACTCCATTATCAAAAAACGAACAAGGACAAGGTGTTTATCCACAATATCATGGACAAAGGCATCAGGCTCTGTTGCCAAAAAATGGACAGGGGGCCCCAATGCTCCGGGGCCCCAAACCACAAATATACAGAGCACTGGAGGAAACCAGCAACCCCAGCAACCCCATCAGGGTAGTGCCCAGGACATCAGATCCCTCATCAGACAAACCAGAGGGAGCGCAGGGTTGGACATCTGCGCCTCCGCCAGATCAGTTCTAACTCCAGAGATGGGAGTTCAAATCATCCCCACAGGGGTGAAAGGACCTCTTCCCAAAGGAACAGTAGGCTTATATTGGGACGCAGCTCTTCTACTCTAAAAGGACTTTTGATAAGTCCTGGGGTAATTGATCCCGATTATGAAGGTGAAATGAAAATTATAGCCAATTCTCCAAAGGGTATATAAGTAATTTCACCAGGAGATAGGATAGCACAGTTACTAATAATACCAAGCCTACATGATAAATTTTCCAGTCATGCTGTAGAAAGAGGTTCCAAGGGATTAGGCTCCACAGGTGTAGATTGGGCTATGCTTTCTTTAAATTTAGATTCTCGCCCCATGGTAAAACTAAATATTCAAGGACATGAATTTAATGGGCTACTGGATACAGGTGCAGACCTTAGCATCTTCTCTCGTCAAGAATGGCCAAAACATTGGCCATTACAACAAGCCACTCAAACGCTTCGAGGCCTAGGAGTGGTGACTAATCCCGATAGAAGTGCAATGGTATTATATTGGAAGGATCCTGAAGGATGTGAAGGAACTATACAGCCATATGTATTGGATCATCTTCCTGTAAATTTATGGGGACGAGATGTCTTAGATCAATTAGGTGTGACATTAACCAATAATATCAATCAAAATGCACCCACTATTATGGCTAGACAAGGTTTTAGGAGAGGAAAAAGATTAGAAAAACAAGAACAAGGTAGAGCAGCACCAATACAAATAAATCAAGGAATAGACAGACATGGGTTGGATTTTCACAAAGGGCCACTGAGACAATAAAAATTACATGGAAATCAGAAACACCAGTATGGGTTCCTCAGTGGCCCTTGACTAAAGAAAGGATACAAGTAGCCCATGATCTGGTCAAACAACAATTAGCGGAAGGACATATACAACCTTCTGTATCTCCCCATAATACTCCCATTTTTGTCATCAAAAAAAAAAAAATCTGGTAAATGGAGATTATTGCAAGATTTAAGAGCCATTAATAATGAAATGGTCATTATGGGACCTGCTCAATCAGGGATTCCTCAATTGTCTGCTTTGCCAAAAACTTGGTATGTTTTACTTATAGATATTAAAGATTGTTTTTTTTTCAAATCCAATTCATCCTGAGGATAGTCCACGTTTTGCATTTACTATCCCTGCACTAAATCATGAAGGTCCTGATCAGAGATATGAATGGAAAGTACTCCCTCAAGGGATGGCTAACAGCCCAACTATGTGTCAAATTTATGTTAACAAAGTAATCCAGCCACTTGAAATCAAAATCCTGAGCTACAAATATTTCACTGTATGGATGATATATTATTAGCACACAAAGCTAAAAACACATTGCTAGAATGTTATGCCACACTTACAAACTTATTAAAAAATTATAATCTAGAGAAAGCAATAGATAAAGTACAATTAAATTTTCCAATTAATTATTTGGGAGTTCTATTATCCTCAACCACGGTCTGTCCACCAAAAATTCAAATACGAGTAGATCAACTCAAATCACTTAACAACTTTCAAAAGTTATTAGGAGACGTAAATTGGATAAGGCCTTATCTAGGTATTCCGACAGGAGAATTGGGACCTTTATTTGATATCCTAAGAGGTCCATCAGATCCAAATTCACCCCGAATGTTAATGCCTGAAGCAAGAAAGGCATTAAAAATCATTGAAACATATATGGAAAATATGCATTTGGATAGAATTGATATAAGTTTGCCTTTATTATTTATTGTACTACCAACAAAAAATATTCCTACAGGAGTATTTTGGCAAGAAGGTCCATTATTATGGATACATTTATGTTATTCTCCTAACACTATTCTTACTAGGTATCCTGAGGCTGTAGGACAATTAATACTCAAAGGAATAAAAACAGCAAAGGCAATGTTTGGAATTTCTCCTAATAAAATTATTACTCCATATACTATGAATCAAATTGATGAATTAGCTAATGAGTTAAATATTTGGGCAATAATCATGTGCAAATCTAATGTTTCATTTGATAACCACTTACCATCTAATCCTTTATTGTCTTTTTGGTCATTGCATCCTTTAATTTTTCCAAAAATGACAAGAAAAACACCTATCATGAATGCTCCAAATATATTCACTGATGGGTCAAATAATGGTACAGCAGCAGTAGTTACTCCTGATCAAACTTTTACATTTTTAGTACCCAAACAATCAGCTCAAAACGTAGAGCTTAATGCTGTATTCCAAACTTTTGTGATGTTTAAAGATTCTGTATTTAATTTATTTTCTGATAGTCAGTATATAGTTAATGCTATAGTATCCCTTGAAGATGCTGGTAGGATTTCCCCTTCTTCTACTGTTTTCTCTTTGTTTTCCACTATGCAAAGTTTAATCTGGGACAGAAAAGATCCATTCTTTATAGGACATATCAGGGCACATACAGGATTGCCTGGAGCCCTTAGTTTGGGCAATGATTTAGCAGATAAACTACACATGACATACATATTTTCACTATACTAGAAGAAGCTATAAATATTCATAAAAGGTTCTATGCCAATGCTAATACTTTACAAAAGCATTTTAAAATAACTAAGGAACAAGCTAGACAAATAATAAAACAATGTCAAAATTTTGTGACCTTTTTACCACAAGTTAATCTTGGAGTCAATCCTAGAGGACTGATACCTAACCATATTTGGCAGATGGACATCACACACTTGCCAGGATTTGGAAAATTAAAATATTTGCATGTTACAGTTGATACTTCTTCTGGATTTTTGATGGGCTCCCTTCATGCCGGAGAAAAAACTAAAGATGTTATAGCTCATTACTTACAAAATTTTGCCACTGTGGGCATTCCAAAACAGTTAAAAACAGATAATGCCCCTGGTTATAAGTCTACTTCTTTTAAACAATTTTGCTCATCATTTGGCATTACTCATATAAAAGGAATCCCATACAATCCACAGGGACAAGGCATAGTTGAAAGAGCTCATCAGCCTATTAAAATGTACTTATTAAAGCAAAAAGACGGAATTGGGAAGGGGTATATATTCCCCAAAGATAAACTTAAAATAACCCTTTTTACTCTAAACTTATTAAAATTGGATTCATCAGGATTTAGTGCTGCAGAAAGGCATATGTGTCCAAAAAATGTACATAAGCCCAAGGTACTTTGGAAAGATATTCTAACAGGACAATGGAAAGGTCCTGACCCAGTAATTGTCTGGAGTCAGGGGTCTGTTTGTGTGTTTCCACAGGAAGAACAGCAGCCGATTTGGATTCCAGAGAGATTAACCAAGGTCATGACCCAGTGATTGTCTGGAGTTGGGGGCCTGTTTGTATGTTTCCACAGGAAGAACAGTAGCCGATTTGGATTCCGGAGAGATTAACTAAAATCCTAACCCAGTGATTGTCTGGAGTTGGGGGTCTGTTTGTGTGTTTCCACAGGGAGAACAGCAGCCAATTTGGATTCCAGAGAGATTAACTAAAGCGAATTCTACAGACCATAAAGAAGATGATTTGGCTCAAATCAATAACAGCTGATATCCAAAACTCCAATTTGGCTATCCTTACATCTGCTACAGAACCAGGATGCTTTTTACAATATCTGTTTTATTATTGCCCTTTCCCATATCATGAAGTTCTATTTTGTTTTTTGAGCTCATACAGACCTAGGTTAATGTTTTGCTGATCAGTTCTATTTATTTTTTTTTTTGACTATAGAGTTTTTAAACATTGCAATGGAGATTTCACCTGTAAAAAGTTATAAGGCCTTTACTATTATGTTATGTGTTGTATGTATTATATTATGTGTGCACACTTGTGTTTTGTGTTATATGTTTGAATGTACGTATGTCCATATATCATATATGATGAGCGCTCATGAAAAAATGGATCCAAATATTTTTTTTATTCATGTGATTTAAATCGTTTAATTTAAATTGGGTAAATAACGGTTAAGAATTGTTTTAATATGTAAACAAAAAGGAGGTTAACAGATCTGTTTGTTTACTTTCACCTATCCTTTTCATTATATTTAATAATTCTCTTGAAGATAATGTAAATTGTTAAGAAAATTGGTTTCTTTTAGTGCCTTCTGGAATGTTACACAATTATTAATATTAAACATTATTGCCAAAATTCCTATCTTCATCCCAGTGCCGGTGAAGATAATGTAAATTGTTAAGAAAATTGTTTTCTTTTAGTGCCTTCTGGAATGTTACACAATTTTTTCTTTAGCCATTATTGCCAGAATTCCTATCTTCATCCCAGTGCCATTGAAGACAATGTAAATTGTTAAGAAAATTGTTTTCTTTTAGTACCTTCTGGAATGTTACATAATTTTTTCTTTAGCCATTATTGCCAGAATTCCTATCTTCATCCCTGTGCCAGTGAAGAGAAAGATAAAACTAATCTACAGTTTCTGCAATAGCCATCACTGAACCGCTTACAGAACTTGCCTAAACTATGTGTCACTTGTATGCATTGTGAACTCACTTGTATGCATTGCGAACTATCTGTTGGTGCAGCGACTTGTGATAGTGTTGGGGTATTTTTGATGATGATGTCATCGGTGGTACAATTTTCCCAAAAGGAGCCGTCAATTGGCGTGGTATATCTTCCTCCCTTCTGCTTGTCATGTTGTTCAGCTAAAATTTGGGGGCCAACAGAGGTGAGGCAAAGAACCTCACCCCCCTGCTGGTACCTCTCCACAGGTGTGGCTGTATACTGGACCGGTAGTCAATGACAGGTAAGATCCAATTTCAATGGTATCAACCTAAGACAGGAGGCTGACGCCCTGAGGTCAGCTCATCCGAAGATGGGTAAGGACCATATGTAGTATTGGACAACCTAAGGCAGGCACGGTCCCTAAGCCACATGCTTGTTGTTTAAACAGAGAGGGGGAGATGTTGAGAGCCACAGCCAAAGGGGCCCCAGCAAACTTCCAGCTGCCAGCAAACTTCCAGCTGCCGGCTGATGATTGGTTCACAGTGGCCCCAGCAACATCTAGCTGATTGGCTCCTCTGCGGTGATGTTCATTGGGCGGTTTCCCTGCCCTTCAGACTACAGAAATGCTCATTGGGGGACTTCTTTGGCTCCGCCCATGTGACCCAGCCAATCGACCTCAAGAGCAGGAGGATTGTGGGAGGTGGGGAGGTTTGTGTGGGTGAGGGGCTTGTGGAAGCCCATGGTGGCAGTTGGGCTCTGAGGGTTTCTTTTCCTGAGGAGCTGTTTTGCTTGGCATTTGTAGTTCTAAAAATAAAGTTAGTTTCTTTTGACAAGTGGCTCCTGAATTGTGCCCAGCCAGACTGCTGCATGCCTTAACTTTGGAGTTGAACTTTGAGCAACATCGGAACTGTTGAAACTATGGGGACTCTTAGGAATGAATTATGTATTCATGTATAAAACAATGCAAGAAGTTTCAGAGATTGGGTTGTAATAGTCTTAACACAATCAGTAAATTAATCACCTGATGGGATTGATTGAGTGGTAACTGAAGGCCAGTGAGGTGTGGCTGGAGAACTTGGGGCATTGGAAAAATGTCTTTGGGGATATATTTGTATCTGGCAATTGGAGATCTCTTTCTCTGTCTCTGATTTCTGATCATCATGAGAGCTGCGTTCCTCCACCACACTCTTCTACCATGATATCCTGCCTCATCCTGAAAGACAAGGAATGGATCCAGCTGTCTGTGGACTGAGAACTCTGAAACTGTGAGCCTCCAAATGAACCTTTCCTCTTCTACAATTGTGCAATTGGTGACAGCAATGAAAAAAGATGACTAAAACAAGAGGGCTCTATTTTGTTAGTCTTGGATATGACATGTAGAAGTCATATTAGTATCAAAGGCCACAGGGCAGCCATTATATAAGTTTATATGTCACAGTTTGTATATTCTATTAATATTAAAAGCTACATGGCAGATATTATGTAAATTTTAGAGGCCAAAAGTATGGATATTATGTTAATATTAAAGGCCACAGGCAGCTATTAGTTTTTTTATTCTATACTATGTATATCACATTAGTATTAAAAGTAGCCATTATATTAGTTTTTAAGCCACAGTATGAATATTACATTAACATTAAGGCCATGTGGCAGCTATTATATTAGTTTTAGAGCAAAAGTATGGGTATTATTAATATTAAAGGTCTCAGGTCAATTGTTATATTAGTTTTAGAGATTAAAGAATGGCTTTAATATTGAAGTCCACAGTAGAGCTATTATATTAATTTTCAATGCTATAGTGTGGATAAAATATTAGTACTAAAGGCCACAGGGAAGATATAAAATTAGTTTTAGATGCAATACTATGGATATTCCTGTAACATAAAAAGTGACAGAGAAGCTATTGTATAAATTGTAGAAAGTATAGTGTAGACATTATAATAATATTAAAGGCTAGAGGGCATCAAATCTATTTGTAACAGATTCTACACTATGGACATCAGATTAGTCTTTAGCACCACTGCATAGCTATTTTATTAGTTTTATGTGCTACATGTGGAAAACGTGTTAGTATTAAGGCAATAAGACAAGTATTATATTGGTATTACATGCTTCACTATGGATATCAAATTAATAATAAGGCCACAAATCAGCTACTACATTCATTTTAGATGCTATGTATGGATATTATATTAGAGTTAAAAGCCACAGTGCAGCTATGATATCAGGTTTTGATACTGTGCTATGGATATAGTAACAAGGCACAAGGCAGTATTACATTAGTTGTATATGCTCTAGTATGGATATTATATTACTATTAAAGGCCATTGGACAAATATTATGTTAGATTTAGATGATACAGTATACATATTAGTTTTTGATGCTATAATACCTATTTATGATACTAACATCCTATTAGCTTTAAAAGCCACAGTACAGATATTATATTAATTTTAGATACTAAATAAAAATGTTACATGAATATTAATATATTAGTATCAGATGCTACACTATGAATAGTACAAATAAAAGAAAAAGTGTAGCTATCATTTAGTTTTAGATATTCTAGCAGGATATCAAAGTAATATTAAAGGACACAGGATTAATTATTATATTAGCTTTAGATACTATGTAATAAATATTATATTAGTATTACTTGCCACAGGTCAAATATTATATTCATTTCAGATGCCATGGTATTAATATCAAATTCATGCCAAGGCCTCAGTGCAGCTATTGCATTAGTTGTAGATGCTATTTTATGGGCATCATATTAGCATGAAAGCAACATTGAGGCAATTACATTGGTTCTGGAGGCCACACTGTGGATATCATATTAATGTTAAAGGCCATAGAAAATGTATTTGGATATTATGTTAATAATAAAGGAAAGAGGTGAGTGATTTAATTCGTTTTAGTTGCTATAGTATCTACATCATATTAACATGAAAGTTCACAGGGCAGCTATAATGTCAGTATTAGACACTCTACTAAAGATACTATATTAATGTTTAAAGCCACAGGGGACTAGTATATCAATTTTAATGCTATTGTATAGATATCATGTTGATATTAAAGATCATAGGGCAGCTATCATATTAGTATTAGATACTATAGTATAGACATTATATTAAAATTAAAGGTCACAGGGCACTTGTTACATTAACTTTAAAATCTATAATACCTATATTATATAAATTGTAAATTTCATAGGAAAACTATGATATTAGTTGTGGATACTATGGTATGAATATCATGTTAGTACTAAAGGCCATGAGACAGCCATTATATTAGATTATAGGCCACAGTGTATGTATTATATTAATATTAAAGGCCACATGGCTGCTACTATGTTAGTTTTGTAGGCCAAATAATGCATATTATATTAATATTAAATGCTACAGGGCAGTTGTTATTTTAGTTTTATGGCTAAAGTATGGATATCATATTCATATTAGGGTTAGATGGCAACAGGCCATTTTTATATTGGTTTTAGAAGCTGTAATATGGATATCATATTAATATTAAATACCAAAGAACAAACAATATATTAGCTATAGAAGCTATAATATAGATAACATAATAGTCTTTAAGGCTACAGGGCAGATATTTTATTAGTTTCAGCTGCCACAGTATTGATACTGTATTATTATTGAAGGCAACTGAACAGCCATTATGTTCATGCTAGTGCCACACTATCTATATCATATTAGTATAAAAGGCCACAGCACAGCACTTACATCAATTTTATATGCTACAATATGAATATCATGTTAGTATTAAATGCCACAGGGCAGCTATTATATTAAATTTTGATGCTACAATTATAGATGTATTAGTAATGAAGGCCACAGAGCACCTATTATATCAGTTTTAGATGCTAGGTTTAGATACTGGATTAGTATTAAAAGGACACCAGGCAGCTATTATTTCAGTTTTAGAGGCCACCATATGGATATCATGTTAATATTAAACCCACAGCAAATCTATCAGTTTTTGATATTCTTATATGGATACCATATCAGCATTAAATGCCACAGGCAGCTATCACATGAGTTTTATATGCTATAATATGAATATCATGAGTACTAAAGGCCATAAGGCAGCTCTTCTTTCAGTTTTAGATGCTATAGTATTAATACCTTATTATTATAGCACAGGGCAGCTATTATATTAGTTTTGTATGCTACATTAGTATTAAAGGTCACCTAGCAGATATTACATAAGATTTAGTTGCTATTTTATGGATGCCATATTAGTACTAAGAGCACAGGACAGGGAGTATATTAGTTTTAAGATTCTGTAGTAGGAATGCTACATTGATATTGAAGGCCAGAAAAGATCTATTATATTTGTGTATGGATATAATATTAATATAGAAGGCCACAGGCAAGTTATTCTATTGTTAGAAGTCACAATATGTATGTATGTATATTAATATATTAATAATATTAAAGGCCACAAAAAAGCTATGTTATTAGTTTAAGATATTATATTATAGAGGCTGGGTTTGCAGCTCAGTGGTAGAGCACTTACCTAGCACATGTGCAGCACTGGGTTTGATCGTCAGCACCACATAAATATAAAAAAATAAAACAAAGGTCTTGTGTTCATCTACAACTAAGAAAAATATTTTAAAATTTAAAAGATGTTATAGTATGGATTTCCGTTAATAATAAGGGCCACAGGGCAGATATTATATAAGTATCAGTTGTAGTAGTATGGACATTACATTAATATTAATCATAACAGGCAGGTATTATATTCATATTTGATGGTTTACTATGCATATTACATTAGTATGCAAAATCAATGGGCAATTATTGTATCAGTTTGAGACACTATAGTATGCTCAATTATACTAATATTAAAGGCCCCGGGGTAGATATTATATTAGGTACAGATACAGTTGTATTGAATATATATAGTATATATAGTATATATAATATATATAGTATATATATTACATTTATAATATTATTGCATTCATATTAATGGCCACCAGGCAGGTTTTATATTAATTTTATGTGCTATAGTATAAATATCAATTAATAATGAAGCCACTGGGTACTTATTATATTAGTATTTGATTCACTAATATAGAATGTCATATTAATATTAAAAGCCACAGGACATATATTAGTTTAAGATGCTATTTAGTTTAAGATGTTCAATTAATACTAAAGTTCACAGACCATCTATTATATTAGTTTAAGATGCTATATTAAAGATATTACTTTAGTATTGAAAACTCAGGGTAACTATATTATAGCTTGAGCTCAATAATGAATATCATTTACCACAAAAAAACTACATGGACTATTACATTAGTTTTCAAAGTTATGACAAGGATTTATATTAACATTAAAGGCCACAGGGCAGCTATTAATTTTGCATGCTATAGTATGGATATTATTGAGTATTAAAGACATAGAACAGCTATTAAATTAGTTTTACATGCTATAGAATTGATATTACATCGAATTTAAAGGCCACAGAGCAGCTATTATATTTATTTTAGATGCTATTATATAAATATTATATTATTTTAAGGGCATCTAAATATGAGTATGGGTATCATATTAGGATCAAAAGCCATAGAGAAACTATAATATCAGTTTTAAATGCTATAATATGAATATTATGTTAGAACTAAAGGGCTCAGGGCAGCTATTTTATCACTCTAAGATGATAAGAGTATGATATTACATTAATATTAAATACCCCAGTACTACTTGTATTATTTTTATATGACACAATATGGATAACATTCTAGTATTAGATTTCACAAGGGATTTATCATATTATTTTAGATGCTATGTGTGGGTACCATATAAGCACTAAAGGCCATAGTGAGCAATTATATTTGCTTTATTTTATTTTAAGATAGAGAGACAGATAGAATTTTTCAATATTTATTTTTTAGTTCTCAGCAGACACAACATCTTTATTTTATTTTATGTGGTGCTGAGGATTGAACCCAGTGCCCCGCGCATGCCAGGCAAGCACGTTACTGCTTGAGCCACATCCCCGACCCATTAGCTTTATGTTTTATATTATGAATAACATGTGAGTACTAAATGCCGCAGGACAGCTTTTATGTTAGTTTTAGATGTTATAGGATGGATATTGTATTACGATTAAAGGCTACTGTAGAGGAATTATATTAGTTTTAAAAATGATATTATAGCTATAATATTAATATTAAACTGCATAGGTCAGTTACTTTATTAGTTTTAGATGCTACATTATGAATATTAGTGTCAAAAGGCCACAGGGCAGGTATTATTTCAGATTTAGAGGCCACAATATTGATATTTTATTAATAACCACAGGAAGCTATTTTATTAATTTTAGATGCTATAGTACAGAAATTAGTATTAAGGATCAGATGGCAGATATTAGATTTAGATGATCTCTAGTGTGTATTTCATATTAATATTAAATGTTATAGGGCAACTATTATATCAGCTTCAGATGGTATAGTTTGGGCATCATATAACTTAAGGCAATTAAGCAGATATTGTTAATTTTAGATGCTATAAAGATATCATACTAGTACTAAAGGCCACACATCAACCATTATATATTAGCATTTGGTGTTATACTGTGGATATATATTAATATTGAAGGTCACATGACAGCCTTTGTATTAGTACTATGGGCCACAGTATATTTATTTTATTAATATTAACATCTACAAAAAGTTAGTTTAGGTGTGTGATACTATGGATTTTACATTAATAATAAAGGCCAAATTTCAGCTATTACATTATTTTTGATGCTGTTTTATGGATACCATATTAGTATTAAAGCCTAAAGGGCAATGATTATGTCAGTTTTAGTTGTTTTAGGTTGGATATTATATTAGTATTAAAGAAGACAGGACAGCTATTATATTCATTTCAGATGCTATATAATATGGTCATTATTATTAAAAGCTTTTTGGCAACTATTAGGTTAATTTTTGAGCCCATAATATGTATATCATGTTAGAATTAAAGGCCACAAGGCAGTTATTATATTCTATTTTTATGTTATAATCTGGTTATTTTATTAGTACTAATGTCCTCAGGGAACTTATTACAATAATTTGAGATGTTATAGTGAGGATAAAATAATAATACTAAATCTATAGGTAGCTAATATAACAATTTTCAATGCTATCTTATAATATTAGTATTCAAGGTCATGGGGTGGCTAATATAACAGTTTTACATGCTATAAGATAGATATGATATTAGTGTTAAAGGCCACAATGAAGTTACTGTATCAGTATTACCTAATAATGTGGATAAGATATTAGAATTAAAAGATACAGGGCAAATATTATATCAGTTTTAAATATTGTAGTACGAATATCATATTAGCATTAAAGGCCACACAGAACAGCTCTTACATCAGTTTTGGATGCTCTAGAATAGATATGATAGTAGTATTAAAGGCCACAAGGCAATTATTATGCCAATTTTAATTGCTACTGTGTGTATATTTTATGAGTATTAAAGGTCACGGGATGCTTTTCTATCAATTTTAGATGTGAAAGTAAAGATATTTTTTTAATATTAAAAGCCACATGGAACCTACTATATTAGTCTTATAGGTATTATATAGATGTTATATCAATATTACATGTCACAAGGTAGCTATTATATTCATTTTATATGTCCTAGTATCGATGTTATATTAAAATGTAAGAGCATATGAATACCATATTAGTGTTAAAGGCCATAAAGCAGATATTATAGGAATTTTAGGTAAAATTTTATGGATATCATTTTAGTACTAATGGTACTAATGAAAAATATTATATTAATGTTGGATGTTATAATACAAATATCATAGTAGTATTCAAAGCCACAGGACAGCTATTATATTAGTTTTAGATGCTATAGTATGGATATTATATTTATATTAAAGACCATATGGAGCTATTATAATAGCTTTGGAGCCACAGTATGGGTATAATACTAATATTAAATATACCATTTTAGTTATTATATCAGCTTTAGATGCCACAATATGGATATTATATTAAAGTTCACAGGGGAGTTATTATATCAGTTTTGGTTCCATAGTGCAGATGATAATATATTAGTATTAAAAGACCACAAGGCAGCTGTTATTTCACTTTTAGAGGCCACATGATTGATATTATATTCATATTAAAGGCCATAGGACAGGTATTATATTAGTTGTAGTTACTAAACTATGAATATCATCATAGTATTAAAGGACATAGTTCAGGTATTATATTAGTTTTGGATGCTATAGTATTGATATCATAATAGTATTAAACTAATTTTGGATGCTATACTATGGATATTATATTAGTACAAAGAGCCAAAAAGCAACTATTATATTATTTCTGGATAGTATAGTATTATTTTAGTTAGGTTTTTTACCTTTGTATCTCAAATTTCTGACAAGAACATTTTTAGAGAATGAAAATTTTATTTGGCACTCACAGTTTCCAAGGTTTCAGCCCATAAAAGGCCAACTCCATTGTTGTGGAGGAGGAAAGCCACTCAGAATGTGGCAAACAGGAAGCAGATACAGAAATCTGCTCATCAGGAACAAATACACCTCAAAAGAATGCCCCCAGTGAACCACCTCCTCCAGCCACACACTACCTTACTACAGTTTCCACCCACTTAAACCCTCAGTGGATTAATGGACTGATTGGGTTAAGGCTCTCATAACCCAATCATTTCATGTCTAAACTTTCTTGCATTTTTTTACACATGACATTTTGAGTGACATCTCAGATCTAAACCATAATATTCTGCTGCTCAAAAGTTCATGCTCATCTCACAATGCAAAATACATTGAGTCCATTGCCAAGAGTCTAGATGTTCTTCAGTTTCAGAATTCCCCAAAAGTCCAATTCCAAAGTCTCTTCTGAGATTCAAAACAAAGTCACAGTGTGAAAACCCCTGTAAAAAATCAATACACACACACACACACACACACACACACACACACACATTCAATATATAATGGCACAGAGTAAACATTTCCATTCTACAAGGGAGAAATAGGGGCATAGAGAGAGGCACGGAACAAAAGCAAGACCAAAATCCAGCTGGGCAAACAAAACCTGTATTTTCACATCTAGCATCTAAGGCATATGGCATTGTGATATTCTATCCTAAGTGCCTGGGTAACTCCACTCCTATGGTTTTGTTAGTAGCAGTCTATGTGGCCTCTTCTTGGCCTGTCTCTGCTCAATTCCTTGAGTTTCCTTGGCAGATGTTCCATGATACTTGTATCCCTTAATCTCAGAGATCTCCAGTGCAGTTTCAGCTTCCTTCTCATTAATTCATTCATCAACCTCTCAGGGGCTACCTGCAGAGTCTCCAACCCTGTTACACTTTGCCTGGTCTCCCAGGTTTTACTTTGACATCTCCATGGATGCCTCTATGACCCCCTTGGTCCAGCGTCTTTCAACCCTACAGAACTAGCACCACATGGTTGATGCCAAGTTCCCACCATGTCAAGCAGTAGTCAAGCCTCCTGAGACCATGGTTTCAGCAGCCTGGAGGTGCCTGAGCCTCTAAGCATGGTGAAACAACTTTCTGGGCTCCTTCTGCAAACAAGATGAGGATGGTCTTGCAGATTCCTGAGATGCCTTCAGGCCAACTTTCCTATTGTCTCTGAGTAAAATATTTAGCATATCTTTTGTGGTTCTAATTTCTTTAACAACCACAACTTCCTTTGTTAGCCTCAGTTTGCCTCACACTTTTCTGGCAAAACTGCAACTTATTCAAATCTCCACTGATTTATGATCTTGATGATCACAGTATATTTGGACAAAAGTTGCCAGCAATATTTTTGTCATTGCCTAAATGCTTTGCTGCCTTGAAATTACCACCCACCAGATTACTTACACTATCACCTTTAAATTCAGGCTCCCAGAAAGTCTCAGTACAAAGCAAAATATACACAACTTCTTAGCCAAAATTTAACAAGAATGGCCTCTCATTCTATTTCCAATAGAGTTCTCTTCTGAAACCTCACAAGTCCAGTCTTTACTATCTGTACTCCAATTAGCATTACAGACTTCTGGGCTCCCACCAGAACCCCCCATTAAAATCCACCTACAACATTCTAAAGATTCAGCTTGCGTCTCTAAACTTTTCAAAATTTCTTCCCCCAAAAAAACAGCATCCAGGCTTCTGAACCCCATGTGACCATGTGCTGTTATTCAGAGCAATGAATCCACTCTAGGTACCACCTTGTATTTTAGTTAGCTTTTTCTGCCACTATGATGAAAAGACCTGATAAGAAAAACTTTAGAGGAGGAAAAGTTTATTAGGTGTTCATAGTTTCAGAGGCCTCAGTCCAAATATGACCAACTGCATTGTTCTTGGCCCAAGGTAAGGCAAACATGATCATGGCCAAAGGGTATGAAAGAAGCTGCTCAGGGTAAGGCAAAGAAGAAGAAAGAGATCCTGGCTCACCAAGAACAAAACATAAACCCCAAAGGCATGTCCCCAGTGACCCATCTCTCCAGCCACACCCTAAATTTACACCCATCCTAAATTAATAGCCTCTGGTTAAAAACCACTTAATCCCAATGTGTGAGTTAATGCACTAATTAGGTTAAGGCTCTCATAACCAAATCTTTTGACATCTCAACTTTTTTTCCATTGTCTTACACAAGGGTTTTTTGGGAATTTCATAACAGGTATGAAATGCCAAAGTTTAGCTACTACTATTAGATGCTGTAGTAATGGATATCATATTAAAGATAATAGGGCAGCATACATGTTATGATGGAGACTATATCAGTATTAAAGGTCACAGGGCAGATAATACATCAGTTTTAGATAACAGTATGCCTATTATGAGTGCTAAAGGCCACACTACAGATATTATATTAATATAAGATGCCATAGTATGAATAACATATTCATATTAATTGCCACATGGCAACTATCATATTATATTCAATGCTCTAGTATGGATATCATATTAGTCTTGGAGGTCAGGGAAACTACTGTGTCACTTTTAGATTCTCTAGTGTGGTCATCGTATTAGGATTAAAGACAATAAGGCAGCTATTATATTAATTTTAGAGCCCACACAATAAATAGAACATAAACTTAAATGCCACACGGTGATAGACCCAACCTTTCTTAAAATTGGGCATCTCGCCATAAAACCATGAAAAGATAATTTCGGCTTTACTATAAATTACTGCAAATTCTGAACCTACTTGGAATGCCTGCCCGTGCCCTGAACTCACCCAGGTCCGGTTTTCCCTGACCAGATAACAACCCTTTCCTAAACCTTAGTGACACCTCATAAATTCTGGCCTTCCCTGGCCGGACAATGACCCTCTCTGAGTCTCTAAGATCTCCATAAATTCTGATGCCGGGGCCAGCAAAAATGTAAACTTGTGTTATGCTCTTCAGAATGTCGTTATCTGTAACCCCCCCTTTGTGTAACTTTTTGGGCTATAATACTGGGCCACAAAGAAGCCTCAGGGCTGTCTTGTTCCCGCCGTTTTGGGAGGGAAAGGCAGCCCGGCCGGTCGAAATAATAAGCTTGCTTTAATTTGATTTTAATTGGAGTCAGTGGTCTTTTCTTGCGTCCTGGTCTAACATTTTGGAGTGCCCCAGCGAGATGACCCTGCCCGACCAGATCACAAGACCAGACTGCTGGAAATTCTGAAGCCGGCCTTCGCTCCAGGGCTCCGGGCTGGAGAGCCACTCTAGGGGGTGCGCAACTTGAGACGTTCCAAGGCCTCAGAGTGAGCCTTCGTCCCCGGAGCACTGCAGTGAACTGCCGCACTAAAACTATCAGCAAGCACCTGGGGGAGGAGGCCTCCATAGGTAAGTGGCGCCTTTATAACATCTGGTATCCGGTTAAGGGAGATCTCTTCTGATGACAGAGAGGTGGCCTGGCGAGGCTCACATATACTCCTGTCCGGACAGTAACGAGAAATCGTTCTGTCTTCTGTTCTGTTCTGTAGGGAATTCCTCTGGAAGGGTAGAGAGGTGCCGACGGGCACGCACGCGCTCCTACCCCGGAGCTTTGGCAAGACGTTGCATTGCTCTTCTGTTTTTCTGTTTTGGCGCCGGGTTTCTGTTTTCTTGTGTTTTGTTCTGTGTTCTATATATTTTTTGTTTGTTTGTTTTTGTGCGTTTTGTTGTGTGATTTCTGTGGTGAAAACTTAAGGATATTGGACGTGAAAATGGGTAATAAAGCAAGTCAGCCTGACACCCCTTTGGACTGTGTTTTAAGGAACTGCGATGAACTTTACCCCCCTTTGTTAAGCAGGAGGAGAGAAACCCCTGGCTGGCTGCTGGAGCACACCCACTGCAGAGGGCAATGCCTGCTGGGGATCTAAGAACTGAGTATCTCCCAGGTTAACAAGTGAGACTCCTTTAAAACCCCTTGTCCCTCCAGATCAAGAGAGTCACAACCTTTGGGCAGAGTCCCCGGTGTTTCTCCTTTGTTAGCAAATCAATAAAACTCCCTTTTTCTTTTTCTCAAAACCCTGTCCTCATTATTAAATTGGCATTAATTGGCTCTAAGGTCAGGAACCGAACTTTCAGTTACAAATTTTGATACCACCCCCCCCCCCAGAACTTTTTGAGAATTGACTACTGAAATGTTAGGAGATGGAGTGTGCTTGGGGTGGAATCCTGTAAGTAAAAGGAGGGACTGAGGGACTCCCAGCAGCTGCCGAAGCCCTGTTGCTTCGGGGATTCCCTCCTTCCTTCCCTGTACTGTAAGGATTATGCCACCTCTGTCTTCTTAAAAAAAGAGAAAAAGAAAAAGGGGACACTTAATGTAGTAAAGTCGCCATGGAGACCCTTGATTTTATATTTCAGGTTGCCCCTCTGTGAAAACATCTGGTTCCCTTGTGGGGACATCTCTGGTGCCACTGGTGTAGGAGATTTTTCTCTTATCTGCCCTGTTTTAAACGTTTCTGTCTGTCAGCCATAGTCTGAAGCTCCTCTCTGTCTGTCCTGTGTCTTTGTTTCTGACCCTTTAAGACATGTGCAATAGTGTGTTGATATTATAAATTGTTTCTTGGGAATGATCTTGGCTGAATGTGAGTCTAAAAGATGATGTTTTATTGTAACAATGTGGTATCTGAATGGGTTTTTGATGCATTGCACAATGCTGCAGTTAAAAGTTGGGTTTAGGTAATTGTTTAGTTTATGATTTCAGATAATTCATGCCAGAGAACTTAAATATTTAGGATGGAAAACTAAAGAACTCTACTTCCAAGTTGGCAAGTAACTTCCTAATCATTCAGTCTTTTTTCACCAATTTTGAATTGGGTAGCCTGGGAAAATGTTACTGTGTGTACCAGTGCATTAATTTGGACAAAGATAGTAAATCATAGTATGGTATCTGTTGACAAAACAAGATGTAAAGATATAAAATTTTGTGAATTGTATCTTAAACTTGTATCATAATTTTCAACATTCGAACCTGAAAACTATGACTTATAGTTAAAATGCCTTAGGCCTGAGGTGTCTGCTCAGAATAGCAGTTTTTCCCTGCTCCTTCCAGACCTCAGCCAGGACTTATGTTGAAATGCAAATGAAAGAAGCCTGCAAGCTCAGTAGGAGACTGATCTGAGACCTAAGGAAAAAAAAAAGTAAATTATATGGTATTTACTAATTACTGGCCAGTCATTTTACTAGGACTCTTGTTTTTTTCCTTAGATTCTGTATTTTTTTGAGCTCATGATTTTGACCCTACAGACCTAGGTTAATGTTTTTCTGATCAGTCCTATCTTTGACCAACTGTGGAGTTTTTGAAACATTGCAATGGAGATTTCACCTGCGAAAAGTTACTAAGGCCTTTACTATTGTTATGTGTGCACACTTTTGTTATGTGTTGTATGTCTATATATACATATGTCCGTATATCATATATATGATATACAAATTAACATATATAAGGAGCGCTCATAAAAACAAATTTAAAAAAATGGATCCAAAGATCTTTAATTCATGTGATTTAAATGGTTCAATTTAAATTGGATAAACAGATAAAAATAAATGTCTTTAAATTTAAGCTTACAAGTTTTCCTAGGTGTTAAAAAAACTCATAAAATATTAATGTTTATACAATGTCTAAAATGCCTTGGTTCTAAGACTTTTCCTTCAACAACAACAACAAAAAAAAATGGCTAGCACTGTTCAATACATTTGTCTAATATTTTGATAAATAAGTAAAGTAAATTTGATATGGGATTATTCATTCATGAGTACTTTTGTTAGATATCTGATTGATTTACTACGGCCTGTATAAGTTTGTACTAAAGTCTGTATAAGATTGTAAAAATCAGTCATGTGTTAAACAGACAAAAATTTCTTAAAACATAAGTTTACCCATAACATTGTGTTTATTAAGTTTTATTTTTTTTCCTAGAGCAAGCAACCATAAAAATTAAACAACTGGTTAAATAAGAACTGTTATTTTAGAGCACTGTACTGCCATTTCTTTAAAAGTTAAACTTGGTTAATGTAGAAACATCAATGTAATTGTGATGCTATTAATGTGCTCATATCTTCCAGGTATACAAGTCTGTAAGGTAGAAACTTTGAAAGAGCATTATATCAAGCTGGTGTTCAGAAGTTGTATGGTAAAAAATATATTGGGGATTTATTTACCTGTTATCAATAAGATATGTAAAGTTTTGTTACTTCTTACATTGGGGAACAATTTAAATGTATTCTTAAGCTAATGAGAGCCTAATCTATGTAAAGGTTAAAAACTTTCAGCCTTTCTTTAATTCATGTTTTAAATGTGATATCATATGGTGTTAGCTAATGTTCATGTGACCTCAAACAATTTATGTAAACTTTGTAAAATGATAATTAAAAATACAAAGATCAGCTTTAGAACTAAAACACTTAAGATTTATAAAGAGCCCTGCCTTGCCTGAGATGAGGCTCTGTGTCCCATCTTACTACATGTGAGAATGACTATGAAAACAGTAGGCCAGATTTTAGTTCATTTAAAGTTATGTTCAAAAGTTTGGGTTTTTTTTGTTGTTTTTTTCTGTCAAGATTACTAGGATCTCAAACAGGGGATATAATGTATAACTCTGCCAAAAATTCAGGGAAGCTGTTACACGAACTAAGTGTTTTTACTCTTGTTAATTTTATTTTGTAATTTCCTTATAAGTGATCTAAAGATTCCCTGTTAGTGTTTTACAGAAGTGTTGCTTTAAGAACACAACATGGGTTAATTTGAGATAATAAGCCATCACCTACAAGACAGATAGGATAATACAGACCCCAATTAATAAAAAAGATGAATAATTATAAAGTTATAGACATTAAAGCCCAGTACCCTTAATATAAGGCTGTTAAAATTTATTTGCTGGATGTTTAAGATTAAGTTTTAAAATTAAAGTTAAATTAAAAGGGCCAGAAAAAAAAATATTTGGCTCTTGCCCTCTGAGTTAGTCTGAATCCAGGGAACAGGGGACTTCTCTAAAGAGCTTTGCAACTCTGGGCCACATAACCTCCCGATCAGGGAGACTAATGAGACCACTGGAGAACAGAAAGCCAATCAGTGCATTTGCTATGAAGAGGAGAATCATCAGAGAAGGGAGATATCCCTGGTGCTTCCGAGGGAAGCCACATGGTCAAGCAAGACCTAGACCCATCCTAGCGCAAATGGCACTAGCAGAACTGAGAAGTTTCCCCAGGAATGACTCCCATAAAAGCTCAGCTGACTGTTAACAATAGATAGAAACAAAAGTCAGTTAGACTGCTTCATCTTAAACACTTATCAAAGACATTAAAACCAAAATACAGCCATTCCTGGGCATTTTAAATAATAATAATAATAATAATAATAATAATAATAATAATATTTTAAGGTATACACTTTATGTTAGCCTTCCAAAATAAGTAAGACTGGAGGCTACAAAGAAGGATTCTCAGACAGAAATGCCTGATAACTATAGAAAGAGACTATCAAGAGGAGCTGCCAGAGACAGAAGTTTTTTTTTTTTTTTTTTTTTTTTTTTGTTTAAGGCCTACAGATATTCCTAACCTACACTGGTAGGCTTCGGGTTTGCTAGTATGATTATCCAGCCCTGAGTAACAGAATTAAAGGTTTCTCTATTAGACACAGAGCTCATACTAGTAAAAGAATTTTGCAAGATCAGATGACATTAAATTATTAAACTGTATCTTATGGGGAGGGACAACTGTAACACTAAAAGTTAAATGTTATGCTTACAATCCTGATAACTGGGAATGTTAAAGCCTGGTGAGGGAACTTCTATACAGTGACACGTTCCAGCTGCTGCAACATTTACTCAGTACTCATGGTTTTTGTTTGTCTCATAGAAGCACCCATCCCCAGATGACTTTACAACCTGTTCTTCCCCAACCAGACTTCAAACCGAACTGACTTCTAAAAGGAAACTCATGTCCCTCACGCCGTGCCCCCTCACGTCACCCTCTCTCAGCTCAGAAGAAGCCAAAATGAGTGACGCCTCTCTTCTTACAACAATGGAGCCAAAAATAAATAGACTATCAATATAATAATTAATTAAGTCAGGTAAAATCAGGGAAACCGGTTTTGGGTGAGTTCTAAAAATTTAGAGACTGTTGCCTGAGGGATTAAAATTCCCTCAGTGCTCTTCCCCTACCCTATCAAAGATTTGAAAGGGACACATAAGAAAAGGGGGGAATGATAGACCCAACCTTTCTTAAAATTGGGCATCTCGCCATAAAACCATGAAAAGATAATTTCGGCTTTACTATAAATTACTGCAAATTCTGAACCTACTTGGAATACCTGCCCGTGCCCTGAACTCACCCAGGTCCGGTTTTCCCTGACCAGATAACAACCCTTTCCTAAACCTTAGTGACACCTCATAAATTCTGGCCTTCCCTGGCCGGACAATGACCCTCTCTGAGTCTCTAAGATCTCCATAAATTCTGATGCCGGGGCCAGCAAAAATGTAAACTTGTGTTATGCTCTTCAGAATGTTGTTATCTGTAACCCCCCCTTTGTGTAACTTTTTGGGCTATAAAACTGGGCCACAAAGAAGCCTCGGGGCTGTCTTGTTCCCGCCGTTTTGGGAGGGAAAGGCAGCCCGGCCGGTCGAAATAATAAGCTTGCTTTAATTTGATTTTAATTGGAGTCAGTGGTCTTTTCTTGCGTCCTGGTCTAACAATGGCAGCTACAGTATGATTATCATATTAGTATTAAAAGCCACAGGGCAGCTACTATATCAATTTTAGGTGATATATATTGGTATCACATTAGTATTAGTTTGAAATGCTCAAATATGGATATCATATTTATATTGAAGGCCACAGGAAAACTATTATAGCAATTTTAGATGATATAAGGATATCATAGTATTAAAGACCACAGCTCAGCTATTTTATTAGTTTTAGATGCAATAGCATGTATATTCCATTAATATTCAAAGACACATAGAAGCTATTGTATCAGTTTTAGAACAAATAGCCTGGATACTGTATTAGTATCAAAGGCCATAGGGAGCTATTATATTAACAAGTTATATTAGTCTTGAAGCCAAAGTTCCGCTATTATAATAGTTTAAGATGTTATGTTATGTTATTATTACCTTAATTCAAAGGCCACTGGGGAGCTCTTATGTTAGTTTTAGATGTTATACAATGGAAATATATACTAGTAAGAAAGCCCATAGTGCAGCTCTTTGCAGCTCTTATATTACTGTTGGATGCTACACTACAAAAGTTATATTAATATTAAAGGCCACAGGGCAGATGTTATACCAATTTTAGATACAATAGTATTAATATTATAATAATTAGAAAACCAAAAAGTAGATATTATATTAGTTTTAGCTGTTACATTTAGATATTATACATGTATAAAACGCCACAGGGCAGCTAATATATTAATATAAGATGCTACAGTATGGATATTACATCAATGTTAAAAGCCACTGGACAGGTATTATATTGATTTTGGATACTATAATATGAATATCATGTTACTATTAAAATATTATAATGTGGCTATCATATAATTATAAATTTATTATATTATATTAATTTTAGATACTATAGTATGTATGTTAACATAATATTCACAAGGCAGAATTAGTTTTACATGGTATATTATAGGATAAGTATAGGACACAGAACACCTGTTTTATCAGTTTTTGATACTATAGTATGGATGTTATATTAATATAAAGGCCACAGCATAGCTATTATATCAAATTTACATGTTATATTAGGCGTTAAATACTATATTATGACCATTATATTAGTATTAAAGTCCACAAGGCAGATATTATATTAGTTTTAGATGCTATTGTATGGATATTACATTCATATTTAAGGCCACAGGACAGATTATATTTGCTTTAGATCTCACAGTATGGATATAGTTGAATGCAAAGTTCAGCTATTGTGTTAGTGTTACATATCACAGGCCAAGTATGATATTCATTTCAGATGCTATGGTATTAATATCACATTCAGGTAAAGGCCTCAGCGCAGCTATTGCAAAAGTTGTAGATGCCATCTTATGGGCATCATATTAGCATGAAAGTGACATTGAAGCAATTACATTGGTTCTGGAAGCCACACTGTGGATATCATATTAATGTTAAAGGCCACAGAAATTTTTTTTATTAGTTTTCCAGGTCACACTTTGGATAATACGTTAATAATAAAGGAAACAGGTCAGTGATTTAATCAGTTTTATTTGCAGTAGTATCTACATCATTTTTAACATTAAAATTCAAAGAACAGCTATTATATCAATATTAGATGCTCTACTAAAGGTGTTATATTAATGTTAGAAGCCACCGGGCACTAATAATATTAATTTTCAATGCTATTGTGTGGATATCATGTTAGCATTAAAGATCATGGGGCAGTTCTTATATTAGTTTAGATGTCACAGTATGGATATTGTATTAAAATTAAAAGTCACAGAGCACCCTTTACATTAATTTTAAAATCTATAATATCTATATCATATAAATTATAAATTTTAGAAGAAAGCTATTATATTATTATCAGATACTATAGTATAAATATTATAGATTATGAATATTATATTAATATAAAAGGCCACATAGAAGCTACTATATTAGTTTTAGATTTTATAATATGGATATTACATTGGTATGAAAAGCCATAGTTTAGTAGTTTTATTTTATTAGTTTTAGAATATATAGTATCAATAATATATTAATATAATCACCAGAGGGTAGCTATTATATTAGTTTCAAATATAATACTGATCACAAGTTCAAGACCAGCATCAACAACTGAGGAGGCCCTAAGCAACTCAGTGAGACCCTGTCTCAATTTTTGTTTTTAAAAAAGGGGTGGGGTGGGGCTGCTCAGTGGCAGAGACTTGCCTTGCAAGTGTGAGGCTCTGAGTTCGATCCTAGCACCACATAAAAACAAATAAAGGCACTGAGTCTACATACAACTAAACATTTTTTTTTTAAATGAGGGTGGTGGTGTTGGCTGGGGATGTAGCTCAGAATTGCTTTGGTTTAAATTGCCAATACCAAAAATAAAAAATGACTGGGCAGCTATTATATCAATTTTTGAAGCTATAGTTGGGTATCATAATGGTATTAAAGATTACTGGGCAGTTATTGTATTAGTGATATATTCTATACTATGAATATCATACTAGCATTAAACACCATCATGTAGTTATTTTATTATTTTCAGATGCTATGGTATGGATACTATATAAGTATTAAACGCCACAGAATAGCTCTAAGGCCAGTTTTAGATGCTATATATGGATGCTATATATGGATATCACATTAGAAGCAAAAGCCACAAAGCAGCTATTATATCAGTTTTCAATACAATATTATGTTTAACATATAATACAAAAGGCCATAGAGCAGCCATATCAGATTTTGATACTATAGGATGGACATGATAATAGTGTTAAAGACAACAAGGCAGCTATTATGTTACTTTTAAATGCTGCAATATAGATATCATATTAGCTATGAAGGCCACAGGGCAAATACTATATCAGTTTTATTTTTATTTTATTTTTTTGGTATCAGAGATTGAACTCAGGAGAACTTGACCACTGAGCTACATCCCCAGCCCTATTTTATATTTTAGTTAGAGACAGGGGCTCACTGAGTTGCTCAGCACCTCAGTTTTGCTGAGACTGGCTTTAAACTCATGATCCTCCTGTCTCAGCCTCCTGAACCACTGGGATTACAGGTGTGTGTCACTACACCTAGCCCTATATCAGTTTTAGATGCTATATTATGGATATCAAACTAAAATCAGAGGCCTCGGAGCAGCTGTCATATCAATTTTAAATGCTATATTAGTCTTAAAGGACACATGGCAGCCACTTTATCAGTTTTTGATGCTCTTGTATGGATATCATATCAGCATTGAAGACCATGGGGCAGGAATTATATCACTTTTAGATGTAACAGTATGAATATTCATTAGTATTATATTATTATATTAACTTGAAATGCCATTATTTTATTTTATTAATTAATGGATATCATTTTATTATAAAAGGCTACAGTGCAGCTATTTCAATAGTTTGGGAAGCTAGAGCACGAATATTATATTCACATTAAAGGCTAAAGGGAAGGTAGTATATTAATTTTACATGCACTGTTCTATGGATACCATAATAATATGAAAACCACAGGGCAGTTATTATATTAGCTTAAGATCTAATAAGATGGATATTACATCAATATTAAAATCCACAGAGAATGTATCATATTTTTTCATATGTTATATTATAGATATTATATTAGTATTAAAGATCACAGGGAAGCTCAGTATTAGTTTTAGAGTTTATACTATGGATATGATGTTGGTATTAAAGAAAATAGTGCAACTGTTATATTATTTACAAGGATAAAGTATGGATACTACATCAGAACTATAGGCCACAGGACTGCTATTTTATTAGTTTTAAATGCTATAATGTGGATATCACAAAAAATTGAAGGTCACAGAGCAGGTATTTTATTCATTTTAGATGCTGTAGTATGGATTTTATATTGTATTAAAAGGCCACAGGGAAACTATCACTTCAATTTTAGCAGATACAGTGTTGATATTATTAAAGGCCATAGGGCAGCTAGTATATTAGATGTGATATGTGGATATTGTATTAATATAAAAGGCCACAGAAGAGCTATAATATTACCCTTAGAGGCCACAGTATAGTTATAATATTAATAATAGTGTCACAGGCAGCTCCTATAGTACTTAGTATAGGTGCAGTAGTATGCACACCATAATTAAAGCCCAGTCAGGCAGTGGCACATGCCTGTAATTCCAGTGAGTTAGGAAGCTGAGGAAGGAGAATTACAAGTTCAAGTCCAGCCTCAGCCACTTAGTGAGTCCCCAAGTAATTTATCAAGACCCTGTGTCAAAATAAAATAAATAAATAAAAAGGGCTGGGGATGGGGTTAAATGCCTCTAGTTTCAATTCTTATTACCAAAAAAAAGGTATTAAAGCCAAAACTTCAGTAATTACATTAGTTCTATATTATATATGTATTTATATGTGTAGATATATATATCTTATTAGTATTATGCTATTATACTCATTTTAGATACTATAGTTTGGATATCATATTACTATTAAGTGCAAGAACTATAGGCATTTTGTTAAATTATTTTAACTTTAGATGCTATAGTATGGATACCATAAGAGTATTAAAGTCCACAAGGCAGCTGTTATATTACTTTTAGATGACATAGTATAGAGATTTTATTAAATTTAAGGCTAAAGGCCATAGGGCTGATATTATATCCATTTTAAATGCTATATATTATAGATATCATATTATATGGATATCATATTAAAGGCCACAGAGTAGCTATTATATCAATTTAAGATGCTATAATAAGGTGTCATATTGGTATTAAAGGATACAGGGCAGCTATTATATCAGTTTTAGAGACAATCGTATGAGAACTACATTAGTTGCCACAGGGTAGATATTATATTAGTTTGAGATGCTATAGCATGGATATTAATTTTGTATTAGAAAACTACAGGCCAGCTATTATTTTAGTTTTGGATTCTATAGTTTGGATATATTATTAACATTAGAGGTTACAGGGAAGTTATTATATTAGTAATAGTATTAAACCTCAGAACAGTTATTATATTAGTTGTACTTACTATAGTATAGATATTACTTCAATATTAAAGCCACATATCAGGTATTATATTAATGTAAATGCTGTAGTATGGATATTATACTAATATTAAAGACTACAGCAGAACTATATTGTCCTAATTGTATAATATTCTGTATTTGTTGGTGTTTTTTAATATACTAAAGGAACAGCTTTGCAGCAAGATAAGAAACAAAGTATTCAACTTACAAAAAAGCAAAAAGAGTCTGGGGCTGTGAAGTGGCATGCCCCTGGTTTCCATCCTCATATCTTTTTCTTAGTTATCAATACTGTGCTGCCTTTCTTAAAGAGAGAAACCTGACTTTTTCTTCTCTGTTTCTTCCATAACTCTCAATTCCTCTCAGGCCTTCTTTTCTCCAGTGCCCCAGCTGTGTTCCCCGAGGATGGGCCATAACATCTGTACTCAGGTCAAACTCCAGCCTAGGCTTCTGGATTCGTGGGTATCACAGGCTGCCATACCTACTTGTTTCTGATTTGGAAGTTGTTCCTCCTGAACCCATAAGAACTTTCTAGTTAAAGATTTGACTGTCTTTTTGAAAGCATTTTGATGTTTCTTTTGACACCAACCATAGTAAATATCTCAGTTAGAAAACAATGTTTTTTGTTACTAGCATCCCATACATGTTTTTGTTTTCACTGATTTTGTTTCTATGCTTGCCATTTACTCCTTCATTCATTCACTTATTTATTTCGCAGTTCTGGGAATTCAACCTCAGGCATCACACACTCCAGGGAAAGTCTCCAGCCCTGGAGAGTACGCAGTTCAAGGTACAGAAGGTTTTGGGTTTCCCAACAACTCTAACCCTAGAAAATACAGGCTGAGGAACAAAAATTTTGTTTTTCTTCTTTAAACAGGAATAATAGAATTCTTTGATATCCATGTTCATTTTTTAAGAAATTTTCCTGTGAATAGGGTGGCTGAGATGGGAGAATATTATCATGGGCAGCCTAATAAAACCCTGTCTCAAAATTAAACTTTAAAGAGGCTGGGGCTGCAGGTACTGTTTACTTGGGTTCACTTCTTAGCTTCATAAAAAATAAAATTATGTTGTGCTTTTTCTCTCTCTTTTATTTCCCTGTTTAATGCTGTATTTATTCCAAAAGAAAGAGAAACAACTTTCTTCTCTGTCCATGATTTTTTGTTCCTTTCTCTCCTTTTTCTCCTCAGTTTTCTACTGTGTTGGATGATCATAGGCTTATGCTTCTGCACTCACATGACTCCAACTTCACTTTCTGGAAAAGCTGGTGCACAGGCTAAAATTGCTGGCACCGTAGGCTACCACACAGACATTTCTTCTGGAACCAACTTCCCTTAAATTCTCCACTATCAAAAAATTTTGTAGGTTAATCCCATCCCCAATTTTTTTCCTTATATTGTTTTCTGGTTGTTATTCATACATCTACTAATTTATACTGCAGTCCTGAAAATCTATTCCTAGGCATAACAAATCCCAGGGAATGGCTCTATCACTGAGCTCCATCCTCAGCCATTGGAGTTTTGCAACTCAAGGTAGAAGAGACTCCATGTTCCCCAAAAATGTAAATCTTCCAGGGTGAAAATCAGCATGAGAGATCCTCAACTTTTCCTTCATGATATCTTCCATGACTTTCCATTCTTCTCAGCTTTTCCTTTTCTCCTCAAAGTCCTGGCTGTGTTCCTCTGAGCTACTCTTCTATACCTGCATTCATGCACTCTCCTAGTTCAATCTTATGGAATTGCTGATACCACAGGCTTCTCCTCATGCCTGAATCTGATTATTAACAGATTATATTCTAACTTTTACTTTGATATTTCTTTTGATACCAACCACAGATAACTTCTCTGCTAGAAAAAAAATATTGCAGGCTACAAGCATCCCATAAATGTTTTTGTTTTGCCTTATTATTTTTCTGTTGTTTTTTGGTTGCCATTCATTTACTCATTCATATTGCACCTTGGGAATCCAATCCCAGGCATGACACTTTCCAAAGATTGTCATTAACCCTGAGTCCTCTTTCAATTCCTGGGAAATTAGCATTTTAAGTTAATAGTACTCAATGTTTCCCTACAGAGATAAGCTGATGATAGACAATTAGATACATACTGAATTTGTTAAATAAACTTAAAGATGAAACAGATTTTGTTAATTCCCACATTAGTAATTAAAGAATTGGCCCAGTGACTAGAGAGGATGAGGCTGGAGAATACGTAGATGGCATGTTTAAAGTGATCCAGGGAAGCAATGCCAGAACCCATCTCAAAATAAAACAAAACAGGGCTGGGGATATGGCTCAAGTGGTAGCATGCTCCCTGGCATGCGTGAGGCCCAGGTTCGATCCTCAGCACCTCATACCAACAAAGATGTTGTGTCCACCGAGAACTAAAAAATAAATATTAAAAAAAGAATTCTCTCTCTCTCTCTCTCTCAAAAAAAATAAAAAAATAAAATAAAACAAAGCAGGCAAAGACTGTGAAGTATCATGCATTTATGTCCAATCATAGACATGAAATAAATCATTTCATTCTCTTATTTCTTATGTCTCTCCTTTGTGCTGCTTTTATTTTCTGGAGAAACTCAACTTTTCTCTGTTCCTTCTATGACTTTCTATTCCTCTCCTCATGGTCCTGACTATTCACTCAGGGCTGCCTGGTATACCTATACTTGTGTGAACCTACAGCCTCTTCTTCTGGAATCACTGTAACATAGGCTACCACAATTATCCATGTTTATTTTTGGAAGGTCAGAATCATGCACAAAATTTATCTTCGAAGATTTAACTTGTGTCCACTTGAGTACGTTGTGATATTTCTTATCACATCAAAATATTAAAACCTCCATTAGAAAAAAAAGTTCATATGTTACTAGCATACTGTAAATATTTTTTTGGCCTGACTTTATTTTTGGTTGCTGTTCATTCACTCACACATTTACATTACATTTCTCAGAATCATGTCCTAGGCAACACACATGCCAGGTAATGTTCTAACACTGAACTCCATTCCCAGCCCTGGAGGTGAGCCAAGGAAAGACAGCATGAGGCACACAGAATTTATCTTGCTTAAAGAGGGAGCCTAGATTCCTTTGCTACCCATGTATTATATAAAATAAACTCTGCTCAGTGACAGGGACGTTAAGGATGAAGAATGGGAGCATGCTATGTGCATTGTGATTTGGGGCAACCTTGTGAACATTTAATGAAAATATTCCAGGAAAAATGGCAACACAAAAAGCTCTACTTTTCCTTCTCTGTTTTTTTTTTCCATGAATATTCAATCCTCTGTTTATTCTTATCCAAGGAGTCCCTGTTGTGTCCCCCAAGCTAGCCTCCTACACATATACTCTGGAGGTCCTCAGCAATAGCTCCTGCAACCACTAGAACAACATGCTATTATACAATTTAATTTCTATTTGTGAAAGGTCTGATTTTCACAAATAGAAATTAAATTTGTTTTTCTTGACCATAAATGATATTTCTTTTCAAAATTTTATTTCTGTCATCTTTTTTTAAATATCTTTATTTTATTTTTATGTGGTGCTGAGGATCAAACATAGGGCTTCACACATGCTAGGCACTGAGCCACAATCCCAGCCCTGATTTCTGTCATCTTAATTACCTTTTGATATTTATTCTGACACCATTATTTAAATTTTTAAAAAATTTCTATAAGACAGCAGAATGCATTACAATTCTTATTACACATATAGAGCACAATTTTTCATGTGTATGGTTGTATACAAAGTTTATCCACACCAATTTGTGTCTTCATGCATGTACTTTGGTTAATAATGGGGCACCAACCATTTTGAAACATTTTACTGTAAAATGTTTTCACAGGTTAATAGTATCTCAAATCAATTGGTGTTTTATTCCTTCTCCCATCCATTCACTTTCCATATTTCTCTATCCTGATGCCTTTCTTCATGCAATAAAAATCAAACCTTAACTCTTATCACTAACCTTAAACCTCTATCCCATGCCATAAACCCTAACTTAACCCTATCCCTAACCATATTGCTAATCCTAACACCAAAGCCAACCATTAACCTTAATCCTCTAACTCTAACCAATAAGTCTAACCCTAAACCTTAAGTCTAATTCTCACCATAAATCTCTAACCATTTTCCTAACCTAACCCCAACCCTTTTCCCAACAGCAAAGCCCCAATCCAACCCCTAACCCCAACCCCTAACCACAATCTTAATATAAACTCTAACACTACCTACCTGAATATGGCAGAGTTCCCACTTGAACTTATGGAAGCAGCAAGTGCCCAGGTGGCTTACAACTTCTAACATGGACACAAATGAGATATTCCATGACCCTCTTCTTTGAATCATTTGATGTAGTGGCTCACAGCAGCCAGAAAACTATTTAGTACTATCAATTCACCATAAAGCATATCTTTCAAACATATTTTAAATAATATATTTGAGCAAGCATATGACCACACACACAGGGAAAGGTAAGTGGTAAAGGGCCTGTTTCTGTTATGCCCTCCCCAGGCAGCATCCTGCCAGCACCTTCAACAACAGAGAGTCCTAAAACTCTATTTTTGTATGCTTCGTTAAGTACCCATGATTCATTAAATCATTGATCATTTGTTACCAGTTTAGCCTTCAGTTCCTCTGTTCTCCTTATATATGTGGGAAGGCTCAAGTTCAAACTCTGTAATGATGTTTTTTTTTTCCCCACTGAACATGGTCATCCTGTGTTGCCCAGGAGCCCTAGACCATTAATCACCTTACTGGTATCAGACAGACACATTGCTTCATAGATTGAAGAATGAGGAGCTAAGAGACAGGAAACTGAAGCAGAGACCAAGAATGTATTTCCTGGCACAAAAAGCCACAAAGTAGCTTCAAATTGACAAAGAACTTGAATATACACTTTTTACTAGTAAACATGAAAGATGATTAACAGGATATTGTATTAGTGTCATTATAGACATGCAAGTTAAAATTGCACTGAAATTTACTCACTTTTACTACTACTACTACTACTAATAAATAATAAATAATAAAATAAAAGTATTTAAAAATAACAAGTGATTTTGGGCAACCTTGTGAATATTTCATAAAAATATTTCAAGAAAAAAGGCAATCCAAAAAATAAGCTCTACTTTTCCTTCTCTGTTTCTTCCATGAATTTTCAATCCTCTATTTTTATCCATGGAGTTCTTGTTGTGTCCCCCAAGCTAGCCTCCTACCCATATACTCCAGAGGTCCTCAGCAACAGCTCCTGCAACCACTGGGGCAATATGCTATTACACAATTTAATTTCTAATTGTGGAAGGTCTGATTTTCTTCTAAGATGAGCTCTACTTTTCCTACTGATTTTCTCCCAAGATAAGCTCTACTTTTGGCTAAGGATGAAGAGAAATCAGCATTCTTTTATATACCTGTAACAATAAATAATGTGAAGCTTGTGTGTGGAATAGTTTGCTATTTCCTCAAAAAGTAAAAATAGAATTATCATACTACTCAACAACTCCATTTCTATGTATTTAACCCCAAAGAACTGAAAGGAGGTATTAAAAGAAAAATACATGTGTATACTTTCCATCTGTTAAAGTCATGAGAATGAGGGACAGGCTCAAATGGAGTTTTAGGAAAAGAAATTTATGTATGAGTAAAAAAGGAGTGCTTTTTTTCCCCAGTTGGGCAGGTAGTGAAAGTGAGGATTGATTGCCATGGAGAAGCTTGCTGATGTCCTGATTTGGAGGTTATGTGATGGTCACCTGAGAGTATCCATTCCTACATTGAGTAAAATACATTGCAGTGTTTTACATGGAGATACAAACCTGGCATAGCAATGACTAGTGGGGAATGTGAGTGAAAGGATACAGAGCATTTTGCACCACCAATGCAGGGTTCCTGTAAGTTTAGCACTATGAGAAAGTCAACTGCTTATTAAAAACCACCATGTCAATACTACGCCAGAAAAACAGACATCAGACTTTATTAGGGAAGTTGACCCTTATAAATCCAGCTCAGCCAAATCTCAGAAATACCATTGCAAGAAAATTTTTCATTACAAGCCACTGTGTGTGTGTGTGTGTGTGTGTGTTACATTAATATTAGAGGCTAAATGTTGGATGTTATATTAGTATAAGAAGATCACTTAGTGATTATTATAGTGATATAAAACCAAAGTGTTCCTAGTAGATTAGCATTAAAGACCACAGTCTGGATATCACTGTGAAGGCAGTAAGGGTCCATGGTAAGTAAATATATTACTATTAGAGGCCATCTATTTACACTGTAAGCATACTTTGGGAAACAATGTGAATATCACATTAGTATTAAACAGCACAATGTGTATACTGTAATAATATCAATGACAAAAGGTCATGTATGCTTGTAATCCCAGAAGCTCATAAGGCTGAGGCAGGAGGATGGCAAGTTCAATGCCAGCCTCAGCATCTAAGTGAGGCCTTAAGCAACTTAGAGACACCCTGTCTCAAAAATAAATAAATAAATAAATAAATAAATAAATAAATAAATAAAAGGGCTGGCATGTAGCTTAATGGTTAAGTGCCCCTGGATTCAATATCTAGTAAAAAAAAAAAAGATCAACTATTATATTAGGACTAGATGCCTCTGTGAGGACATTGTATGTGTCATGAATGGCAGAGGATTCAATGAGAATATTATCTGCATTACAGGCCTTACTGAGAATATTATATAGGAGAGGTTGAGAATATTATATGAGTGTCAGAGGTCTGAGTGAGTATATTATATATGTATGTCATTATATACATATATATATATGTCATAAGCTGCAGTGAGAATATATATACACCTTTATATAAATTATATATTTATATAATGTATGCAAATATATATTTATGCAAATATATTATATATATATATATATGTGTATACATGTGTGTGTGTGTTTGTGTGTGTGTGTGTGTGTGTGTGTGTGTGTGTGTTTTCTGGAGATTGAACCAAGGAGTACTTTACCACTGAGATACATCCTCAGCTCTTTTAATATTTTCATTTTGAGACATTGCTTCACCAAATTTTTGAGGCTGGATTCAAACTTGCAATCTTCCTGATTCATGCTCCCGATTCATTGTGATTACAAGTCTCTACCAGTGTATTCAAGTTATTGAGAATATTATTGAGTGTCAAAGTCTTCAATAGGTCATTATGAGTTTGATGACTCAATGAGTATATTATATCACTCAGAGGACTCAATTAAGGTATTATTTTTGCCAGAGGCCTCAGTGAGATTGTTATATGAAGATCCAGCCAACTCAATGAGGATAATATATGATATGTCAAGATCATTGTATTGCCATGAGAAACTAATAAAAAATATGTGTTATAGTCTTAACTGATGATATTATATGAGTATCAGAGATTTCAGTGAGAATTTTATGAGTGTCAAGAGAACTTGGTGACGTGGATGTGTAACTGATGTGATTCTGCAATCTGTATATGGGGTAAAAATCAAATGTATGAAATATGATATGTCAAGAGCTTTGTAATGTTTTGAACAACCAATAATAAAAAAAAATAAAAAATAAATAAAAGAGAACTTGGTGAGGTTATTATATATTTCAGAGGCCTAAATGAGACTATTACATGAATGTCAAAGGGTTTTGTGTGGATATATATGTCTCATCCACCTCATTAAGAATATTACATTTGGGGCTGGGGTTGTGGTTAAGCAGTAGAGCATTGCCTAGTACATGTGAAGCCCTGGATTCAATCCTTAGCATCTCATAAAAATACACAAAAAATAAAGGTACAATACCTTTGTGTCCAACTACAACTAAAAAATAAAAAAAATAAAGAGTATTACATAAGTGTCAGATAACTCAGTGAGCATATTATATGTATTAGACTCATCACTGATCATATTATGTTTGTCAGAATCTCAGTGGTGATATTATATGAGTGTCAGAGGCCTCAATGAAGCCAATATATATTTTAGTCTATTTAGTTAACATTATATCTGTAAGAGGACTCACTGAGGATATTATATGTCCCCTTATATGTGTCAGAGGACGAAGTGATGATATAAATTTTAAAGATATCAGCATGGATATCAAATGTGTCAGATAACTCAGTGTGAAAATGTCAGAGGCATCAGTAACAATATTATATGTGTAAAAAAAAAGAATATTATGTGTGCCACTGGTCTTTTCAGAGCCTCAGTGAGTATACTGTATCTGGTAAAGGCTACAATGAAGATACTATATTAGTGTGACAGGACTCGATGTGGATATTACATGAGATATAGAACTGAGAGAGGATGTTATATGTGTTAGAGGACTCAGTGAGCACATTATATGTGTCAGAAACCTCAGTGAGAAGATTGTATTCTTTTGAGGTTTTAGTGTGGATAGTGCATTAAACAGAGGCCTCAGTGAGATCATTATATGGGTTAGAGGCCTCATGTGAACATGATATTTGTTATAAACCTCAGTGAAGTTATCATATTAGTGCCACAGGCATCAGAGAGGACATTATAGGTAAGGGCCTTAAATTGCATATCATATGTCAGAGCACTGAGTGAGGACATTATAGATGACATAGGCCTCATTACATGAGTGTCAGAGGAATCAATGAAAATGTTATATGAGTGTTACAGACCTCAATGAGTATATTCTGTAAAATGCCTCAGTGAGGCATTACATCTTTTACATAGATGGAGCTTCACTGAGGACATTATATGAGTATCAGAGAACTCAATTAGAATTTTATATTAATGTGAAAGCCCTGAGAATATTATGTATATCAGAAGTTTCAGTCCTCACTGAAGCCCTTATTGTTTGTTAGAGACTTCAGTAAGCATAGCAAATGTGTTAGAGTCTACAGGAGGATATTATGTGTCAGAATCCAGAGCAAAGCTATTACCTGAGTGTGAGTAGTATATGTATTATAGCCCTCAATCACACTGTTATATGACTATGAACAACCTTATATGAGAAAAATATCTGAGTGGAAGAGGCCTTGTTGAAGGCATTGCTTGTGTTTGAGATCTCAGTATGTTCAATCTATGGCTCAAAGGTCTCAGGAAAGAAATCCTATGTGTCAGAGGCCTCACAGAAGATCAAACAGGAATGCCAGGCTTATGAGTGAGAACATTAATTGTGTTAGAGTCCTCAGGGAAGAAGGTATACTAATGTCACATACTTCAGTGAGGGTATTACTGTGTTGAAGGCCTTGGCATTTGTGCTGCTTGGGTGAAAGTCCCAAGTGGAGCTACAGTCTGTGTCAGAGACCTCAAGGAGACACTTAAAAGTGTCAGAGGACCTCAGGGATTTAGAGGCCTCAGGGAGTATATTATATATGTCAGAGTCTTCAGAAAGATATTACATGAGCCCAAAATCTCATTGAGGCTATTAACTGAGTCGGAGGACTCAACACTGGTACTTCATTGTTGTTAGAAGTCTCAGCAGAGGTTAGATTGCTTTTCAGAGGGGTAAGAGAAAATATGTTTTCCTGAGGCCACTGTGATGATACCATGAGTCAGAGGCTTCAGTGTGGGTAGAACATATAAGAACCTGAGTGAAGATTTCATAAACCTCAGGGGGATTATGATGGAGTATCTCAGAACTCAGTGAATAAAATCTATTAGTGTCAGCAGCCACATGAGGAAATTTTATGCATTGAAATCTTCTATGAGTATATTATATGGGTTTCAGAACTCTCTGAGAAAATATCATGATTCTAAATGCTGTGAGTGAGCATATTTTAGAGCATCTTTAGGAAGTTGCTTACAGGTGTCTGTATAATCAATGAAATAAAATATGAATATCAGAGGCCGAAGTGTGTATAGGATGCAAAGTCAGAGGAGGACCTATTGTGAATATCCTATCAGGGATAAGACCACCAGAAGGGTTCTATTTGAGTAGTCACCATCAGAACAGGGATATTACATGGGTCGTAGTCATTAGTGTGCCAATGGTAAGAGTAAGAGGCCTTTGTAAATACAGTACATGTCTTCGATATTTGATGTGGAAAGTTAATTCCAGAGTGAGGCTATTAGTTGAGTTTCAGCAAGTTTCAGCAAGAATCACATATGTGACCCAGAAATCAATAATAAAATATTATCCAGCTACAGGCCTCATTGAGGATGCGTCAGGGGCTTCATTGAGATTAATCAATGATTGCCACAGGACTCAGCTAGGGTATTGTCTCTGAGTTCTCAGTGAGTTGAATACATATGTCCAAGAACTCAATGTATATAATATGTTTCAGATCCCTCAATCACACTATTACATGACTATGAACATCCTCAGTGAGGAAAATATCTGACTGCAAGTGGCTTAGCTGGAGGCATTGAATGTGTTTGAGATCCTAGGATGTTTAATCTATGCCTCAAAGATCTCAGGGAGGAAATCCTGTATAAGAAGTCTCACATAGGATGTGACAGGAGTGCCAGGCTACTCAGTGAGAACTTTATGAGTGTTAGAGTCCTCAGGGAAGAGGCTACATCAGTGTCACACCCCTCACTGGGGATATAATTGTGTCAAAGGCCTGAGCATTTGTACTGCTTGGGTGAGAGTCCTGCATGGAGAATGTCTGTGTCATAGACCTCAAGGAGACACTTAAAATGTCAGAGGAGTCTGTGTTGACAGAGAGATACTGTCTGAGCCCTCCATGATTTTTAAATATGACTAGAGAATCAGGATCTCTGCCAGTGAGGCTCTTAGTTGTGCCTGAGCTCTCATTGAGATATTAACTGAGGGACAGACAGAAGGTAGAGGGAGAATATTATCTACATACAGCAAGCCTTTGTGAATATGTGATGTAAGAGTCAGAGGCAACTGGGAGGAGAGGACATGAGTGTCAGAGCCCTGAGTGAGTTTATTATACATGTGACAGAAGAATTTATGGACTCAGTGAGATGATCAAGGAATTTCAGAGCCCTCAATAAGTACACAATATTGAGTGTCAGAGGAGGACTCATTGAGGATATTTCCTGAGTGTTGGGGACCTCCATGAGAATGTTCCATGAGTGCTGAAGGCCTGAATGAGGACATATATGTGCTGTAATAGGAAGAGACCTGTGCTAGCCTATTATATGTGACAGTGCCTTCATATGGACATTTAGTGTCAGAGTCCAGAGGGAGGCTATCACCTGAGTGTCTGAATCCTCATTGAGACTGATACATTTTTCAGAAGATGTACTGAAAATATTTGGTCAAAGTCAGAGGCCTTAATAAGGATGTGATAGGTATCAAAGCCTTCATTGAGATTATTTTGCTATTACTATTGGTCTCAACCAGGGTATTTTCTTTTAAGAGGCCTCAGAGAGTTGAGTATATGTGTTAGAGACTAGGGGTAGAGAATGTAGGTATCATAGCCTCACTCACTCTGTTATGTGAGTATGAAGGTCCTTAGTGAAGAAAATTTTCTGACTAGGAGAGGTTTATTGAGAATAGTTTCCTCAGTAAGTATACTTTAGAGATGAAATTTCTAGTAAGTTTTTTTAATTTTTTTTTTTTAGTTATACAGGACACACTAGCTTTATTTTGTTTATTTATTTTTATGTGATGCTAAGGATCAAACCCAGGGTCTCACACGTGTAAGGCGAGCACTCTATCACTGAGCCACAACCCTAGCCCTCCAGTGAAGAACTTCTATGTGTCAGATGTCTCATTGAGAATAAGGGTAGGAGTGCCAAGGTACCCAGTGAGGGACACTGTATGTGATGGAGTTTTCAGGGTTGAAAGAACATCAGTGTGAAAGGCCTCAGTGAGATTATGAAATGAGTATCAGAGGCCTTAATGACTACATATTACATGGAAGAGGCTTTACTGAGAAGACGATTTTTCTCAGACTGGTCAGTGAGGAAAATATGGGCTCAAATGACTCAGTCCCTCGTCTACAAAGGTTGGAGCCCTCTGTGGGGATTCCATATGTGTCAGAGACCTCAATGAGACACATGCATGTGTCAGAGGACTCATTGTACATACTATGTAACCTTTGGAGGTCTCAGTTATATTTTGAATATCTATCAGAGCATTAATCTGTGCAGACAACAGGTATCCCAGAGCACTTGGTAAGATAGTACTTCAGTGTTAGAGGTCTCATGGAGGTCATTATCTGAGCTTTAGAAGCCTAAGGGTGGATATTATATTCATTTCATTGTCCTGCATGAGAATGATATCCACTGCAGAGTCCTCAGGCAGTATGTTACCAGTGTGAGTGGACTCAGTGCTATATGATGTGAATGTGAGAGGCCTCATGGAGGAATCATGGGAGTTTCAGAAGAGGATACATTGAGGATATGATATGAGTATCAGATACCTGCTTCAGGCTATTATAAAAGTGTCCAAGGCCACAATCATTATATCTTATGTGTCAGAAACTTCAGTGATAACACTGTATTTGACATAGGCCTCTGTGAGAATATTGTAGGTGGACGAGGCTTCTCATAGATATTAAGTGTCAGAGTCTAGAGCCAGGGTGTTACCAGACTGCTTGAGGCCTCAGTAACAATGTGAACATGACCAAGGTCACAGTTTAGATATATTATTGATGTCAGAGGCCTCTGTGATGATGTGATATGTGTCCAAGTCTTCAGTGAGAATGTGATGTGTTTGTCACAGAACTCACATTGGATTTTATACTTCATAGAGGCTGCAGTAAATTTACTATACCTGTCAGAGGCCTCAGGTTTCACTTATGGAAAGACGCCTCCATAAGTATATGATGGCTGTCAAAAAGATTCTAAGTGGAAGAGACCTCTGTTAGTCAATGACATGTGTCAGATGTCTCCAATACTACATCATTAATACTAGGGGCCTCAGTAAGCCTCTTATAGGTCCTGTAGGTTGCAATGTAGATACTGTATGTGTCAAGTCCTCAGGGAGTTAGAGGCCTAAAGGAGTATATTATATCTGCCAGAGGTTTAAGGTAGGATATTAAGTGCTCCTGACTCTTCAGTGAGGCTATTAACTGAGTCAGTGGATTCAGCATTGATACTTCATTGCTGTCAGAGGCCTCAGTGAGGACACTATTAGGGTCACAGACGTCATTGAGTCAGAAGACTTAGTGACAATGGAGGATATGTTAGAGGTCTGAGAATATCACATGCATCTGAATCTTCAGAGATAATATTTTGTGTGTCAGAGGCCTCAGCAAGTATATGGGCTACAGGCCTCAGTGTTGATATTACATGAGCATCAAAAGCCTGAGGGAGGAGGCATTGAATGTGCCCTGAGGGAGGACATTTAAAATGTGTCTGAGGCCTAGCTGAGGATAGTTTGCTTGTTGAAGGGCTAAGGGAAAATATTGTTTGTCAGAGGCCCCAGGGCAGATACCAGGTGTTAGAGGCCTTAGTGTGGGTAGGTGTGAGAACCCTGAATGAAGATTTCAAATATTTCAGAAGCCTCAGTGAGACTACAATGTTATTATCACAGGACTCAGTGAATATACTAGGTTAGTGTCAGAGGACAAGAAAGGACTTTCTATACATCAGAATCCTCTAGGAGTTTATTATATGGATTTCAAAGACCTCAGGAAAGATATCATATAATTCTTGGAGCTGTGAGTGGGGACATTTTAAGTTTCAGAGTCCTCAGGAGGTTGATTAGGGGTGAACGTACCTTCAGTGTGATTGCATATGAATGTCAGATGCCTTAGTGAGTATGGGATATGAGTGTCAGAGGAGGCATGGAGGATATCCTATCAGGGTAAGAGACACCCAGGAGAATTCTATATAAATAGCATAGACCAAATGTGCATATTGCAGGGGTCAGAGTCCAGTGTACCTATGATAAGAGTAGGAGGCCTCTGTAATCCTATCATATACCTTAGAATCTTCATGTGGATATTTACTGTCAGAGTCCAGAGCAAGGCTATGAACTGATAGTCAGAAGCCTCAGTGAAAAATCATACATGTGATCCAGGACTCTGTGAAAACATTATGTCCAAGTCAGAGGCCTCAGTGAGAATGTGTCAGAGTTTTCATTGAGCTTACTCCATGATTGCCACAGGACACAGTTAGGACATGTTCTGTGTTCAGGGCCTCAGTAAGTTGATAATATGCATCTGAGGACTCAGTGTGGATAATATATGTGAGAGAACCCCCAGTCACACTAATATATGATGTAAACATCCTTAGTAAGGAAAATGTTTGATTGGAATAGACCTTGTTGAAGGCATTGCATATGTTTGACATCTTGGTATGTATAATCTATGGCTTAAATGTCTCATGAAGGAAATCCTATGTGTCTGAGGCCTCACAGAAAATATTATGGAAGTGGCAGGCTACTCAGTAAGAACATTGCATGTGTTAGAGTCCTCAATGAAGAGATTATACCACTGTCACATCCCTCAATAGGATATTACAGTGTGGAATGCCTCAGCATTTGTACAGCTTGGGTAAGAGTCCTCTGTGGAGTTATTGTCTGTGTCAGAGACTTCAAGTGGATACTTAAAACTGTCATAAGGATCTGTGTTGATAGGAAGGTACTTTCAGAGTCTTCAGTGATTTTTTTAATATTTTAGACAATAGGGGTCTTTGTCAGTGAGGCTCTTAGGTGTGCCTGAGTTCTTGCTGATATATACACTGATGGCCAAGAGGATTGAGGATATTTTTTGAGTCTCACACGTCTCTATAAATAAGTTGTGTAACTGTCAGAGGAACAAGGGAGGAGAGGATATGAGTGATAGAGATCAGAGTGAAGATATTGTACAGTTAAGAATCCTCAATAAATAGAATAGGAGTGTTTATGGACTCAGTGAGATAATCAAGAAATGCCAGAGACCTCAGTGAGTATCTGATGTGTCAGAGAAGGACTCACTAAGGATATTACATGAGTGTCAGAGACCTCCATAAGAATGTTTCTTAAGTGCCATAGGCCTGAGTCATGACATATATGTGCTGTAATAAGAAGAGGACTCTGTTAGCATATTATATGTGAAAGTTCTTTGAGGATCAAAAGCCTGAGTGAGAATAACACATTTGTTAGGGGACATACTGAAGATATTCTGTCAAGGTCAGAGGCCCCAGTGAGGATGTGATATGTGTCAGACTTCACTGAGTTTATTTTGTTATTACCACATGCCTCAATTAGGATTGTTAAATATTTGTGTCAGAGGCCTCAGGGTAGATAGTATAAGTGTCAGAATCCTCACTTACTATTTTATATGACTGTGAGGTGAAGAAAACTTCTGAATATTAGAGGCCTTCCTGAGGATTTTGTCCTCAGTGAATATATTTTTAGGGCTCAGAGTTCTCAGTGAGGAAATTCTATGTGTCAGAGGCCTCCTTGAGAATAATGATGGCAGTGCCATGGTACCCAGTGAGGACATTGTATGTGATGAAGTTTTCAGGGTAGAGAGAATATCAGTGTGAAAGGCCTCAGTGAGATTATGAAATGAACACCACAGGCCCTCGTGATGATCTAATATGTGTAAGAAGCCTCATTGAGAATAGAATCTGTCTCAGAGGTCAGTGAGGAAAATACAGGCTCAAATGACTCATTCCATACTGTACATAGGATGGAATCCTCAGTGGGGATTTTATATGTGTCAGAGACCTCAATGAGACATATATGTCTCTGAGGACTCATTGTACCTCATGTTACCTACAGAGGCCTTCAGTACTTTTGGATGACTCTCAGAGGGTCTAAATCTGTGTGGACTTCTGGTGCCCCAGAGCACTCAGTGTGATATTCCTTGAGTGTCAGAAGCCTTGATTAGGATATTTCTGAATGACAGAAGCCTCAGGGTGGATATTATATTGATTTCACTGTCCTGTATGAGGATTATATCCATTTCAGAGTCCTCAGTAAGAATATCATTAGTGTTTTGGGGCTCAAATGAGATAGGGTGTGAAAGTCAGAGGCCTCAGGGAGGATTCATGTTGGCTTTAGAGGAAGACTCACTGAGGATGTGATTTGAGTGTTAGAAACCTTTCTGAGGCTATTATAGAGGCTTCATATAGATATTAAGTGTCAGAGTCCAGTGCCAGGGTATTACCAGAGTATCTGAGGCTTCACCAACCCATACCCTTGAATGGGATCAAGGTCACAGTACAGATATCCTGTTGATGGCAGTGGCCTCAATGAGGATATGTGGAAGATTCTTCAGTGACAATATAATGTGTCTGTTACAGGCTTCACTTTTGACATCATGTTTTGTAGAGTCGGCAGTAAACTTACTATACTTGTCAGAGCCCTCAGTTTTCTCCTATAGAAAGGGGCCTCTGTGAGTACATGATGGCAGTACCAGAGGCATCAAGAAGACATTCTAAGTGCAAGAGACCTCTGTTATCCAATTATACATCTCAGATGTCTCTAATACTTTATTGTTAGTATTAGAGACCTCAATATGACTCTTATAGATACTGTAGGGGTCAATGTAGATATTAAATATTTCAAAGACCTCAGGAAGTTAGAGGCCTCGGGGAGTATATTATGCCTCTCAGATGGTTCAGGGAGTATTTTAAATGCACCAGCCACCTCAGCAAGGCTATTCCTGAGTCAGATGTCTCAGTACCAGTACTTCATTATTGTCAACAGCCTCAGTGAGGATACCATTAGGGTCACATGCCTCAGTGAGAATACTAAATGCATTTGAATCCTTAGTGACAATGGGACTTGTTTCAAAGGACTTATGATATCATATGTTTTAGAGTCTTCTCTGAGAATATTATAGTTGTCAAAGAGTCAGTAAGTAATATATTATATGTCAGAGCCCTCAGTGAAGACAGTGTCTTTTTAAATAGTTTCATGTGTTTAGTGAGAGCTCTGAATAAAAATATTATTGTGTTTCAGAGGCCTCAATGTGGTTTTTCTTATTTTTCACAGGCTCTCATGGATATTTTATGACTGACACAGGCCTCAGTAATGATATTGAGCATGTTAGAAACCTCTGTGAGGACATTATATGTCAGAGCCCTCATTGATTATATGTGTAGAGGACTCATTGAAAATATTATAGGTGTCAAAGAGCTTAGTTTTTATGTGAGTTTTAGAGATCTTATTGAGAATATTTTTATATAACATAGGCTTCCACAAGGAATTCATATACGTGTCAAATGCCTCAATGAAGATATTATATTTGTCCTAGTTCTCTGTGAGGATATCTTATGAGTTTGAAGGTTTGACATGTTATTTTCTAGGGGTCTCCATGTGTATGTGATATCAACCAGTGGTATCATTAATGATATTTATTGATAACAAACTCATATTATTTCAGTGCATACTATATATGTTAGAGTCTTCATAAGGATATTATATTGTATTTAAAGCCTCAGTGAAATGTTTTATAAGTGTAAAAGGCCTAATTGAGGGTATTATACTATTCTTTCCTGTTAAAACAAAACAGGAAACGAATGGCCAAACCTATTCCCAAATGCTTCAAGCAGGAATGAAGTAAGCAGCAAAGTACTATAGAGTTGGATAACAAACAAAATCTTGGAGTAAATATCCAGATGCTCATTTATTTACAAATAAATGACTAAACAGATACACAAAAGAGGCTAAATAAAAACCTCTTATCCGGAATTTCAAGTAATTGAGGTGGACATTTGGCCCTCAAGGAGGTAGGCCTAACTTCCCTCTCCTTAAGAGGGGGCTCTGCATAGTGACTTACTCCAAAACAATATATATAATGTGTACATGTAGAGAAACATAACTTCACAGTGAGAAATCTGGTAAACACTACAACAGTCAGGTGAGCACCTTGAGGATATGAAATGAAGAACAGCACTTCATCTGTAATCTGCTTTCCCCATTCCATAACCTGTCTACATATGAGAAAAACATCAACTGAAAATCTAAAAAGTACCTGACAGGTACTCCTCAACTGTCAGGTCCTCCTCAACCATCAAGGGCATCTGAGAAATTAAGGTCAGAGAAACTGTCGCCACGAAGAAAAGCCTATGGAGACAGGATGACTATCTAGCGGGATCTTAGATGGTGTCCTGGAACTGAAAGAGGCTGTACTGAGAATCCAAAGGAAACCCAGACATTAGTTAATAAGAGCATATCAGTATCTGTTTATCATGAAAAATCATGTATGAAGTTAACACATCTGAGATAGCTCACGTAAGTCATAAGAGAAAAAAACTGGGTAGAAGTTACATAGTAGATCTCTGCATTTTTTTTTTTTGCAATTTCTGTGTAAACATAAAACTTCTCTAAAATAAAATCTTAAGATATGGCTATATTTTTCAAATACCTGCTCATTTAACTACTCAGAATATCAATTACTAATAATTGACATTCTTAACTAGTTCTGCATTTTGTTAAGAGCATTTATAACAAAAATGTGTCAAACTAACATAATGTAAGATAAATACTTATTTTGTATGTTTTATGTTAAAGTAATAATATGTTTAAACTTATCATTATTTATTTTGCTATTGCTAGGTTATGGATTTTCTCTCTAAAAATTTCAAAACTTTAGAGAAAAAATCTACATTTTAGAGATACTATTTCAAGTCATGGTTGAACTTTTTCAAAAGAGTCATGATAAAAAATATGTTACAAGAGCAGATTGATTCATTGTGAATGAATCATTGATCCCAAGGAATTCTTATCTTTCGTTTGTTTCTATGTATACCCTTCAACAGTAATAGCATCAAATATTTGCCACTAGGAAAAATAGTTAAACGAAAAATGTAAACAGAATTTGTGACAATAACTTATGATGCTTTCTAAAAAAAGAAAAATTGAAAAGAATATCAAAGTCAGTTTCCTCCATGATGTTCTTCAGAAGTGGTAAAACTAGAGAAACTTCAATGGAAGCATGGTTTATGAGTGATCTTAGATATTCTCGTGTTTTACGGGGAAATTATATTTTAGAAATCATAAAAATATTGGCTGCCCAAACTCTTGAATGTTTTCAAATGTAGTTGAATTTCTATGTAAGTTTCTCATTGATATAGCTAGTCATAAAGCTAATAAAAACAAAGAATCTATGGGGCTGGGATGTAGCTCAGTGGTGGCATACCTTATCCAGAATTCAGGAGGCCCTGGGTTTGATCCCTAGCACCACATTTTTTTTTGTAAATCAATGCCTTATTTGTGTAATCAAATAGAAAGTGAACAATCACCACTCTTAGGAAAATGTTAAGTCTGAAAAACAGTTAAGAATCAAAATACTCTTACAATAGAAATAGCCTATTGTGACCAGACATGTCATATCATAAAGTACATTCACATTATACTATCAAAATATCAGAATCAAAATACTCTTACAATAGAAATAGCCTATTGTGACCAGAGGTGTCACATCATAAAGTATGTTCACATTAAATATCCTCTCAGAACAATAAAAAAAAACTTTGATGACCATTTAGAAGGAGAAAATGGCTATAATATAGATTAGAAAATTATTAAGAAATTAGAAACATGAGGTGAGGGGCTGTGGGCACGGAGGGCGGCTGGCCTAGGCTTGGCGGGTGGAAGGGTCCCTCCTGCAGGGTTTGTGGAGTGAGCCGGGCGCACAGGGGTGGTTGTGTTGTGTCCCCTCTGGCTGTCCATCTTGAGGAAGAGCTGAGTGGGTGGGAAGGATGGAGGACCAAGGGTAGTTGTTGTGGAGGTGATCTGGGTGCTCCGAGGCCCTCATAGGAGGAGTGACCCAGGAATCCCCGAGTTCAGGAAGCTTGAGGGTGTGGAGAGGAGAAGCCCATCCTCAACCAACGCCAAGCGCTGGGCGGATCTGATGTTGGGCTGCAGAAATGCTCTGTGTGGTGGGTGGGGTGCTGGTGGTCTTTTTCCTCGGCCCATCTTGCACTTCATGCACTTGAGGAAGTGAAAGGGGTGCAGCCTCCGGGCACCTCTTCAGCTCCCTTCTGACCTGCCCTGTAGGGGTACCCTGAAATCATGTAGGAATAGGAGACGCTGGCAGAGCCTTACACTCAGGACAGCAATGATGACACTGAAGATGTTTCATTGTTTGATGCAGAAGAAGAGACAACTAATAGGCCAAGAAAATCTAAAATCCGACATCCAGTGGCATAATTTTTCCAATTGTTCTTCTGAGTCTGTGCCATTATAGTCTATCTTCTCTGTGAATTGCTCAACAGCAGCTTTATTGCTTGTATGGTGACAATTATCTTGTTGTCACGTGACTTTTGGGCAGTGAAGAATGTCACAGGTAGAGACTGATGGTAGGCCTTGGGTGGTGGAATCATATTGATGAGGATGGAAAGAGTCATTGGGTGTTTGAGTCCAGGAAGGCATCTCCTCAGGAGAATAAAACTGTTTCAGAAGCTGAATCAAGAATCTTTTGCTTAGGACTATTTGCCTGTCCAGTGCTGTGGGTGATATTTGCCTTTAGTGCTCTCTTCTCCCTCAGAGTAAAATGGTTGGCATGGTTACCATGGGTGTGGTGCTACAGGGTGCCAACCTGTATGGTTACATTAGGTGCAAGTGGGCAGCCAGAAGAATTTAACCAGCATGGCTACCTGGTATGTTGGAATGCAGTTTTTAAGACAAAACACCAAAAATGAACAGACTTCTTGAGTAGAGAGAAAATTATGTTTTCTGTGATATTGGGGAATGGCTGAAGAGATTCTTGATTATGAATTCTTTAGAGCTCAGTCCAGTGTAAAAAGGAGCATTGATTTTTGTTTGTTTGTTTTGTTTTCACTTGCAAAGTTACTATAAAAACTGTTTTCTTTTTTTTTTTAAACAAAGTTTTAATTTTCTTTTTCTAGTATTTGAGGCTGGGAAGTATGATATCATTAAGAACATTGTCAGAATTTATTTTATGGTGTACATATGTATGCATATAGTAATGTATCCATATATCCCAAATTAATGTGTTAGTTTACATATGTTACAGAGATATTTGCAGTTTGATCCATAGAATATAGGATGTTCTTAAACTATCTCAAAGGTATGTGTGTTTACATATTATTTCTATAGGTTATTTTCAGAAATAAGTTGATTTCATGATTAAGAGTAAACACTTGGTTTGTGTATGAGTTAAAAAAATTGTTAATATTAAATATATACTTAATGTTGAAATTGTTTACCTTAGACATGCACAAGTGAAACTAGTTTCTAAAATTTTCTTTTATTTTTATACTTAAGGTCTAAATAATAAATGGAATCTTTATAGTTTATGTTTAAGGGATACCCAGGGATTGCTGCTGTTCTATTTATTTCATAGAAAGGATAGTCATATTTTATTTTGCAACTTCCTGGAAACTCTTCAGTGGTCTCTGGACTAATAAAATCTTTTAGTACTAAATGAATATTATTCTTATGTCATAGTAAAAATAATCATTTAAATACTTGGCATAATAAATACCTAAAGACATTTTATGAACCTATTTTTTCTTGCTATAATGGGGATATTGTAAATCATACATTTGTATTAATAATTTTTCTTAAACAAGGCAATATATTTAACTGTAAACTAAACCAATCTACAAATTATTGTAGGCAGTTGTAAATTCTGTTGAGATACTTCAAACTTTGTTGGAGTCTTTTAATCAGCAGGTTATGTTGTAAATGTATTTGTACATTGTTAAAATATGTTTAAAGATGTTTTGTTTTAGTTGAATAAATGTGTATTGGAGTGAAAAAAAGAAATTAGAAACATGATAATGACATAAAGTTCTCTAGGCCATACTAGGCACTTTGAACTGTAATCACAGCTATTTTGTAGACTGAAGCAGGAGGATCACAAAGTTTGAAGCCAGCCTCAATACCTCAGGAACTTAGCAAAATCCTGTCTCAACATAATATTTTAAAAGGGCTGAAATTCATTGCTTGCCTAACATAGTCAAGGTTATCAGCTTAATTCTCATCACCATAAATAAATTTAAAAGAATACTCCAAACCAAGCATATAATATGAGACAACTGGGGCATTTATAGAAAAAGGTGGAAACCATTATGTTGAATACCCCAAAATAATTCAACTATATTTAATTATTTTTCAGCTCATGATATTAACATGTCTAGTCTCCACTTATATTACTTCATTAAAATATGGTAAAAAGTGTATGTATGTTTTAAATGATTTCAAAATATGAGTTATACTCAACTCATATTTTGAAATCATTAATATATAATATAGAGCACCAGCATTTATATAAAATGAAATCACGTGATTTCCTACACAAAGTAATATTTAGTAAGTACTAATGTATACACACATTATTTCAAAAGAAATTAAGATTGATGAAATCAAAAGGTCACTGGCATGCTTTTAAGTGATGTTTTGAATATATGAGAAACACTTAATAGAGTTCTCCAAAAAGAACTTCTGACAATATATAAAGCATGCTTATTAGAAGGTCAATTCCCTTGCTTGCAAGGAGTAAGAGAAACTAACTACTTGATGAATGTAAGACTTTAATAAGATATTCAAATATGCTTTCTAAATTTGAAAAAGTAGAAAATGTCTGTTTAAAAAAGTCTATTTTTGGTAAATGTATCTGTTTTTTTAAAAGAATCTATTGACTTTTCTCTTACACACTGTAATTATTTCAGTGGTTTTAAGCTGAAATATCACGTAATATCAATAGGTGGAATTTTAAAATATCACCATCCTCTTTCTTTCTATAAAATTGATTAGCAAATTTTGCTTAGAATAATTTCAACCCAATTTGGAAAAGATCTGTGTGTGTGTGTGTGTGTGTGTGTGTGTGTGTGTGTGTGTGTAAATACATAATATTTTGAACAATTCCCCTGACACTTGGGTCCTGTCAAAGACATATTGTCTGGTGCTAAAATGGAACCCAGGGACTCTCACATGTTAATCAAGTTATCTGCCACCAAGTTACACAAACTGTCCCAAAGACCTTAATAAGAAAATGATAATTAAAACTTTTTGAAATAATGAGAACTGTCAGACAAGATAATTCAATCAAAACAAGGTAAAGAAAAAGTATATTTAAAAATATTGTTGATAAAAATAGCAGAAGTTCAAAGTTAGAGAAGAAATTAAAAATCAAACTGCAGAATCCTACTACATAAAATTGGAAACCTAGAGGGAATGGGTAATTTCCTAGTAAAAAAAACACTTTAATAAAAGATTAAAATAAGAAAACTATGAATGCTCAATCAACTTAAAAAGTTTAAAATGATGCTTACAGATCTCCCATTGAGACAAAAACCAGGAACATAGGGGTCCACGGTTGAGTGTTAACTGACTTTTAACAAATTCTGGATTTACTTAAAATGTTCATGATCTAGGAGGAAAGAATGAAATCATTACTTAAAATAAATACTTCAATTAATTAAAATTAATTTCCTCAATTAACTTTGTGGTCTAATACCAAAGCATTATATAGTCAAGATATTTCAGCAGATGTAGAATGTCAACACAGTATTTAGCATACCATTACAAATACACTGCCAAATAAACTGACTTGCTCAACCAAAGACAAAATGTATTCTCAATAAAAATTTTGATTAATTTAGTTCCATAAAATCCATGAATTATTTTTTCACAAATTCTGGCTTATTAGAAATAACATATTTAACTTAAATAACCTTGTGGGTTTCATACATCTACCTTTCCATTTTTTAATATTTTTCCTGATTTAATACAGTAAAAATAAGCAGTTAGAACAATTCCTCCTCCCTCTGTGCCAGAAATCATCCAAGTAGCCATGTTTTGATGACTAGTAATCAGAGCCTCTTGAAGGGATGTTTCCCCAAAGTAAACCTTGCTGAAATAATGAAGGAGAGCAAGGCTCCATCCTCAGCTCTCAAATGGGCACAGGGAGTGAATCTGCTTTCTCTTCCCACTTCCCACCTTTTTCTCACCTGCCGCCTATTTATCCAGAAGTTTCTGGAAAATCTCTCTGAGGCTGCTCTGGGAATGCCTATAGACATGACCCACAGAATCCTCAAACCAGGATATCTCTAAGGCTAGTCTGAGAAGAGCATCCCTGTAGATATGACTCAGTGTCCCCAAGCGAGGCATCCCTCTGAGGTTGCTCTGAGGAGAAGGGAGTTCTGGATGACCCTACACACGTGACCCACAGTGTCTCCAAGACAGGCATCTGCCTGAGGATGGTCTGAAAAGAATGGAGCTCTAGGTGTCCCTATAGCCTTGACCCACAGCTGGTCTTAGAACAGAGTAATAGCCTTGATCCACAGTGTCCCCAAGCTGTGAGTCTCACTGAGGCTAAAGAGAAGGGACCCTAAAGTCCCTGTAGACACAACACAAAGTGTCCCCAAGCTGGGAGTATTCCTGAGTCTGCTCTAAGAGGAAACTACAAGTCCCCATACACATGAACCACATTGTCCCCAAGGTGGGAGTATGCTTGAGTCTGCTGAGAAGAAGGCAACTCTCCGTCCCATACATGTGACCCACCAGGGTACCCAAGTTAGGAGTTACCTTCTCAGACCAGAGGTGCTCAGAGAACCTAGGGTGCCGAGCTGGTGGAGTATTGCTTCAGACAGGAGGCACATGGAGGACCCAGGGTCCCCGAGCTGGGAGACCCAAGGTACATGGCATACCCAGGTTCCCTGAGCTGGGATTATCTCCTCAGATCCCAGGCACACTGAGGACCTAGTGTATCCAAGCTGGGAATATCTCCTCAGATCCAAGGCACACAGAGGACCCAGGGTCCCTGAACTGGGAGGATTCTCAGACACCAGGCACACCACTGACCCAGGGTCCCCGAGCTGGGAGTACCTCCTCAGACCCGAGGCACACCACCGACCCAGGGTCCCCGAGCTGGGAGTACCTCCTCAGACCCAAGGCACACAGAGGACCCTGGGTCCCTGAGCTGGGAGGAACTCCTCAGACCCGAGGCACACACAGAGGACTCAGCGTCTCCGAGCAGGGAAGACCTCCTCAGACCCCATGCACATGAAGAACCCAGGGTCCCTGAGCTGGGAGGACCTCCTGAGACCTAACGCAGTCGGAGGACCCAGGGTCCCTGAGCTGGGGGATCTCCTCAGACCCGATGCACACAGAGGACCCAGGGTCCCTGAGCTGGGAGGGCCTCCTCAGACCCGAGGCACACACGGAGGACCCAGGGTCCTCGAACTGCGAGGGCCTCCTCAGACATGAGGCACATGGAGGTCCCAGGGTCCCCGAGCTGGGAGTATCTCCTCATACCCCAGGCACACAGAGGACCCAGGGTCCCCGAGCTGGGGGATCTCCTCAGACCTGACGCACACCCAGGACCCAGGGTCCCCGAGCTGGGAGTTCCTCCTCAGACCCAAGGCACACAGAGGACCCTGGGTCCCCAAGCTGGGAGGAACTCCTCATACCCGAGGCATACACAGAGGACTCAGCGTCTCCGAGCTGGGAAGACCTCCTCAGACCCCATGCACACGAAGAACCCAGGGTCCCTGAGCTGGGAGGACCTTCTCAGACCTGAGACACACGAAGGACCCAGGGTCCCCGAGCTGGGGGATCTCCTCAGACCCGACGCACACCCAGGACCCAGGGTCCCAGAGGAGCTGGGAGGGCCTCTTCAGACATGAGGCACACGGAGGTTCCAGGGTCCCTGAGGTGGGGGAACTCCTCAGACCCCAAGCATTTGGAGGACCCAGGGTCCCGGAGCTGGGAGGGCCTCCTCAGACCTGAGGAACACACAGAGGACCCAGCGTCCCCGAACTGGGAGGGCCTCCTCAGACATGAGGCACACAGAGGACCCAGCGTCCCTGAGCTGGGAGTATCTCCTCAGACCCCACGCGCACTGAGGACCCAGCGTCCCGACCTGGGAGTATCTCCTCAGACCTGAGGCACACATTGAGGACCCAGCGTCCTGACCTGGGAGTATCTCCTCAGCCCTGACACACACGGAGGACCCAGCGGCCTCGAGCTAGGAGGACCTCCTCAGAGCCAAAGCAGGTCTGAGGAGGAGCTCCACATCCCCACACACGTGACCCATAGTACCCTCAAGCTGCGTGTATCCCCGAGGCCCATCTGCCGCTCCCTGGTGGTTGACCCAGCATGCTGGCAGTTTTTCCTGAGACAAGAGCTCTAGTCCTCACCCTGAAGAAGGGAGGACAAAGATGGAACCATGAGCCACTGTCCCCTGCTGACCCCGCCCAGTGCGAGACTCTGCTCATACACTGGGCATCACTCCCTGATGGCCACGCCCAGTGCCAGACTCTGCTCATGTACACAGACACCACTCCCTGATGGCCACGCCTAGTGCAGGCTTCTGCTAACCTGCAGTGGTAGTAGGGTGGCTAGTCTTTCTTATTTCACTCAGTGCCTTTCTGTAGCCTCAGCTATTATTGAATAGGATCTATTCCCACTTCTTTAACTAAGTCTGGCTGTGTTTATTTGTGCCATCACCAGAAGTGGAATCTCAGGAGAAGAGAAAAGGGAGGCCAAGAGACTGAGACTCGGGTCCCTGGACTCAACCAAGGCACGCACTGCTGTAGCCAGGGGCCAGGCAGGCAGAGGAACAGACATGAGCACCTGCAGGGAGACCCTGAACACTTCACTCTTGTGCCCAAGGGCAGAAGGCCAAAAGCAGGTCAACACAGAGGCCTCTGCGAAGTGTAGACAAGTGACTGAGTGATGTAGTCAAGGACTGCCAAATTTTAACGTCATGGGTCTTAAGAAAAGCAGTTAAATCCCAGCCCATGTTGACTGCTTTCAAGGTTGTGAGACCCTGAGCTCACCCAGCAGCCTCCGGGAGCTGCAAGGTGCACCCCTTTCCCTGGGGCATTCTAGATTGAATTATCTTTCCTTGTTTCCCAGCTCTCACCATGAATGCCTCTGGGAGTTGCAGTTATTCCCAGAGATTCTTGACAGTCTAATTTGGTGTTCTGCCCACACAGCCATCACCAGGCAGGATCATCAAAGCTGTGTGCCACATGCTATCTCAAGTGCCCTGGAGGACCCTGGCAGTGGAGACTGAGCTGCGTGTATCTCCGGGATACACGCAGCTTGAGGGTACTATGGGTCACGTGTGTGGGGATGTGGAGCTCCTCCTCATGTTGCCCTCACTCCAGAAGCCTATAGGGAACTTCAAGTAGCAGAATTACCCTCATGTCCCATGCAGCCTTCACTACAGAGGCATCTGGGAGCTTCAGAACCCCCAGGATCATGGACATTGTAGCCTGGTGCTGGGTTGGTGCAGCCCACACTATAGTTGCTTTTCAGAGCTCTGAGGCCCCAGGAATTCTGTGTATTGTAGTCCACTTTGCTCAAGCATTCCTGACCTAAGAGGTCTAGAGCTGCAGGCTATTGATTATTCTGGGCAGTGCAGAGCATCCTACCTAAGTGGACCTCACCATCAAGGCTCCCAGTATCAGCACACCACAACCCTGTCTGGACACCCTTGAGGAGTCTGGGTGGTGCAATACAAATCTTGCCCATTCAGTCCTCAAGAGGTAGGTGTCTGGGAGCTGCAGGCCCTGGGGGATTCTGGTAGTGTATTCTTGCCTTCAGCCTGCACAGCTCTCACTGTGGAGGCCTCCGAGTGTCAGGCCACCCAGGCACCTGGGCATCTCCAAGAATTCTGAGTAGTGTAGTTCAGTTCTCTACCCCGCAGCCCTCACCACAGAATATTTTGGGGGCTGCAGTTTCCTGAGGATTCTGGGTAATGTAAGTCAGTGTTTTGCTTGTGTGCCTCCTGTGAGGGCCAGGATAAATGCAAGCCACATGCTTGCCTTGGTAATGCAGACCTCACTGTGGAGGGTTCTTGGACTCTAGGCTTCACAGTAATCAGGGTATCCCCAGGAATTATGGGTAGTGTAATCTGACCTTTAGCATGAACAGCCTTTGCTGTGGAGGCCTCTAGGAGTTGCAGGCCACATGCTCACCCAGGCAACATGTCCCTTAAATGATTCTGGGTAGTATAGTTAAGTTCTGTTTCCTACAATTCTCATGACAGAGGATCCTGGGAGATGCTGGAACTAAGATTTGTGGGTAACATAGTCCTGTATTTTGCCCATTCACCACAGAGGGTTCTGGGAGCTATAGCCCCTGAGGATTGCAAGTAATGTAGGCTAATGATTTGATCACCACAGAGGAAGGCACAGCTCATGAGGATTCTGGATAATGTAGATAAGTGTTTGCCTGCACAGCCCTACTGGGAGGACCACAAGAACTGCAGACCCATGCTTTCCCTGGTACCCTGGAGAGTGTAGGTACTAAAGCTCTCATCAAAGAAACTTTTATCAGTTATATGCAGTGAAGACATACCCTGCATTGAGCCTGGTGTTCTACCTTTGCAGCCCTCAACCCAGAAGCTCCTGGGAACAGCAGGCACCCAAGGGATATGAGAAGCACAGTTTGTCATTCTGCCCACATAGACCTCACTGTAGAGTTCTCTGCAAGCCCTTAGGGCTCTGGTCATGCAGTCTGTCATTTGGTCCATGCTGCCCTCAATGCAGAGGGCTGTAGGAACTGCAGGTCCTGAAGGATTCTGGGTAGCACAGGCCATCATAACCTTTGCAGCTCTTGCCCCAGAGCCTCCTGAGAGCTGCTGGCCACATTCTCACTAGCCACTCCTGAGGACTCTGGGCAATGTAGTAACAAATAAGCGTTTTCTTTCCTACATTGTATCTGACATAAAAGGGCCACACTGCCATTTAAAAACCTGGCTTATATCTGTTTTAACTATGTCTGTTTCTGATTATTAACAGTGTTTCCTAAATTTTTAAGAGATTGAAAGCTATCCTTTCACTTTTGCTAGTCCTGATAACATGCAAACCCGTGATTATAATTTTTATACACTATGGATTCTAAATTTTACTTTAAAGTTAAACAGTTAATTGTGACACTAACCATTACTAGCTTTTTCATATTTTGGATATATTCATGTTCTTACAGAATACAAGCCTTTTAAAATGTAAGACTTGGTAGAGCCCTTTACCAAGATGATGTTCTCTAAACTAAAACTGTGTGTAGCAATTGTCTGTTTCAGGTTTATATAAAAATAACAAATTTGATTGATATTTATTTATGATATTTAATGTTTTATAACTGGATAAGGGTAACCTGTTATCAATAAGATATACATAAAATTTTGTGTTACTCTTTATACTGGGACGGGAATTTAAATGTATTTTTGGAAAGTAAAGCAGAGCCTGGTTTGTTTAAAGGCTGAAAATGTGGAATATGATTTTGCCATTTTTTCCACAAAAAAAGAAGTTAAGAGCTCTCATAGCCTTTATATTTTATTCATGTTTCAGATGAAATGTTGTTTGTTTGTTTTTAATTATAAAGAAAAGAAGTTTATTTGGCTCAAGGTTCTGGTCCAAGATTAAAGGGCTGAATCTAGTGATGGCCTTTTTTGCTGGCAGAATACTGAGGTGGCTCAGTACATCATATAGTGAGGGAAGGGACTGGGATTCTCCAGATAGCTGGTTTCTATAGCATCCTCACTCTCAAGATAGCTCATAAGTCCATTAATCTGCTCATGGTATAGATGGATCAACCCTTCTCAAGTTAACCAATAAACTCATTAATCTGTTCAGGATATGAATGGATCAAGTGTGCACAAGGACAAAGCTCTAAATAGATCAACCCTGCACAATGACAAAGCTCTCATATGGATCAACCCTACACAAGGATGAAGCTTTGATTGCTTTGATCACCTCTTAAAGACCCCACCTATTTTTCTTTCTTTTTTTTTAAACTTGGGATTTTACCCAGGGATATTTTCCACAGAGCTACATCCTCAGTTCTCTTTAAATTTTTTTTTATTCTAAGAAAAGATCTTGCTACATTGATGAGGTTGGCCTCAAACTTGAGCTCTTCTCCCTCAGCCTGTAGAGTCATTGGGATTTCAGGTGTGTACTAACCTGCCTTGTGGTTCTACCTCATCTATTTATTTATTTTATTTGTTCAAATTAGTTATATGTGGCATATTGACATATTGTACAGAAATGGAGCACACTTTCTCTTTCTTCTGGTTGTACATGGTGCAGAGTCACTCCAGTTGTATAATCATAGATGTACATAGGGTAATTATGTATGACTCATTTTACTGTCCTTTCCATCCCTGAAGTCATAACCTTCCTTCACAGTCCTCTACACAAACCAAAGTTTCTTCATTCTTCCCTACCTCCCCACCCCACTATGAATCAGTATATGCTTATCAGAGATAATGTTCAGCTTTTGTTTGGAGGAATTGGCTCATTTCCCTTAGCATGATATTCTCTAGTTCCACCAGTTATCTGCAAATGCCATAATTTCATTCTTCTTTATGGCTGAATAATTTTCCATTGTGTATATGTATCAATTCTCTTTATCCATTCATTGGTTGAAGGGCATCTAAGTTGGTTTCATTGTTTAGCTATTGTGAATTGAGCTGCAATAAACACTGATGTGGCTGCATCACTGTGGTATGCTGATTTTAAGTCCTTAAGGTATAAAACGAGGAATGGGATAGCTGGGTCAAATGGTGTTTCAATTCTGAGTTTTCTGAGGAATCTCCATACTGCTTTCCATAGTGGTTGTCCCAATTTGCAGTTCCACCAGCAATGTATGAGTGTGTCCTTTCCCCCACATCTCTGCCAACACTTATTATTGCTTGTATTCTTGATAATTGCCATCTGATTTAGATGAAATCTTATAGTAGTTTTGATTTACATTTCTTTTTCATTTGTTTGTTAATGGATTATATTTCTTCTTCTGTGAAGTGTCTTTTCAGTTCCTTAGCCAATTTATTGATTGGATTATTTGTTTTTAGGGTGTTAAGTTTTTTGAGTTCTTTATATATGTCCTGGAGATTAGTGCTCTATCTGAGGTACATGTGGTAAAGACTTTCTCCAATTCTGTAGGCTCTCTCATTACATTATTGATTGTTTCCTTTACTGAGAAGAAGTGTTTTAGTTTGAATCCATGCCATTTATTGATTCTTGATTTTACTGCTTGCACTTTGGGAGTCTTCTTAAGGAAGTCAGATCCTAAGCCACCATCATGAAAATTTGGGCCTACTTTTTCTTCTATTAGGTGCAAGGTATCTATTCTAGTGTGTAAGTCTTTGATCCGCTTTGAGTTGATTTTTGTGCAGAGTGAAAGATAGAGGCTTAATTTCATTTAGCTATGAATGAATTTCCAGTTTTCCCAGCACCATTTATTGAAGAGTCTATCTTTTCTCCAATGTATGTTTTTGTCTAGTATGAAATAACCATATTTATGTGGTTTTTGTCTCTGTGTCTTCTATTTTGTACCATTGGTCTACATGTCTATTTTTGTACCAATACCATGCCATTTTTGTGACTGTTGCTCTGTAGTATAGTTTAAGGTCTGATATTGTGATGCCTTCTGCTTCACTCTTCTTGCTAAGGATTGCTTTGGCTATTCTGGGTCTCTTATGTTTCCAAATGAATTTTATGATTGCTTTTTCTAGTCCTATGAAGAATGCCATTGGGATTTTAATATGAATTGCATTGAATCTGTATAACAGTTTTGGTAGTTTGGCCATTTGCACTATATTAGTTCTGCCTATCCAAAATCATGGGAGATCTTTTCAACTTCTGAGGTTTTCTTCAATTTCTTTCTTTAGTATTCTGTAGTTTTCTTTATAGAGGTCCTTCACCTCTTTTGTTAGGTCGATTCCCATGTACTTTATTTATTTATTTGTTTATTTATTGAGGCTATTGTGAGTGGAGTGTTTTTACTAATTTCTCTTGCAGTGTATTCATAACTTAGTATGGAAATGCACTTGATTTATGGGTATTGATTTTTATATCCTGCTATTTTTCTGAATTCATTTGTTAGGTATAAAAGTTTTTCTGGTGGAATTTTTGGATCTTCTAAATATAGAATTATGTCATTGGCAAGTAGTGATAGTTTGTGTTCTCCTTTTCCTATGAATACTTCTTTAATTTCTTTTGTCTGTCTGATTACTCTAGCTAGAGTTTCAAGGGCTATGTTGAATAGAAGGGATGAAAGAAGGCATCTCTGGCTTGTTCCAATTTTTGGAGGAAATGCTTTCAATTTTTCTCCATTTAGAATGATGTTGGCCTTGGGCTTACCATAGATAGCTTTTACAATGTTGTTTTTCTAGTGTTTTGAGAATGATCTTCATGTTGCTGTATTTTGCCAAATGCTTTCTTTGTACCTATTGTGACAATCATATGATTATGCTTCCCCACAGTCAGAACCCTTACAAGAAGGGCTCTTGAAAGGCTGGGGTTGTGGCTCAGAGGTAGAGCGCTTGCCTGGCATGTGCGAGGCCCTGGGTTCGATCCTCAACACCACATAAAAAATAAATAAACAAATAAAGATACTGTGTACAACTAAAAAAGGGGGGGGCTCTTGATTTATAACAACAAGCTTCAATATCTGGCCACACAGTGACCAAGCAACAGCAGCAGTCACCCTCACTGAGTCAGAGTCCACAAAGGTACTGAGCTGCAAATCTCAATATCAGTTTAACAGGCAACTTAAAGAACATGTGCCCTCCATGGTTACCTAGTCCTGGATCTTCTCCAGTTCAAAGTCAGAACTTTCCCTTACTCAAGAGTGAGCCTTGCTCCTCTCTCTGACCACCACGCCTTGCCAGGACAGTTTAACGACACCATGCTGTGCTCCTGGAGGGATGGCAAAGATGACCACCACTCTGAGGCAGAGGCTGCCTTTTGTCCACATGTGACTCTCCAGCCTGCTCCCTGCAGAAGTCAAATAGATGGTGTCCTAACTCAAGCAAGGTTCTACCCAGCAACCTCCCACTTCCTGGAGGTTGAGCATGGCATTCTTGAGAAAGATGCTCATACACCAAGTATGTGGAAGTCCAGCTTCATGGGCACCCCTAAGTAGGACACAGATCTGCAGCAAGTCCACGCTGTTCCAGCAAGCAGTCCACCCATCCCAATTTGACAGACTCTGGGCTGGAGATGTCTATGGTAGGAAAACATGCTGTATGTGTGGCTCATGTCACCTCCAACAGCGTAGGCCCTTAGGGTTTATGCACACAGACAAGCTGTTGGCACAAAGAAAAGACATCATTTTAGAAGCTGCTCGGGCAGTCTACTGGGCTGTGGTAGAGAGGTCACCCCCAACTTCAGGCATCAGCCTAGTAGCCATGTCCATGATGGGCTGCAGCTTTGTAACATTCTGGTTCACAAGAGGGATGAACCTGCTGGCATTCTCTTGTAAGCTGCAAGTGGTCCACTGGCAGCTGGGCATAAGATGGAACAAGACACATGTAGGCTGGCTTGAGGGCACAGATAGCCAAGGTGCCCTCTGCCACTCCATTAGCTCATCTTCCAGTCACCCCTATGGCCACTCAGGGAACAGGAATAACCTTTTATTTCCCACTGGTAGAAGAGAATGAAAGATGACCTTGGGTCCTGGATAATGTAGTAGATTGGGTATGGCCTCATGTGTGTGTTCGTGTGTGTGTGTGTATGTGTGTGTGTGTGTGTGTGTGTGTGTGTGTGTGTGTGTGTGTTGTACCAGAAGCATTTGAATGTGGCTTAATTTGGAAATGGGTCTTTGTAGAGACAATGAAGTTAAGGATCTCAAGATGAGCTCATCTTGGATGCCCCTGGTAGGGCTATGTCCAAGTGCCAGGCTCTGCAGGCTGAGCAATATCCTGTAGCTGTGTAGCTTCCAGGTGAGGAGGCCAAGCCCTCCATATGCACACTTGGTTCATAAGCAGAGGCAACTCTCTGATCAATGAGCTTACTGCCAGTGCAAGTTGTTATTCTTCATTCATTAATGAAAATTGCAGGCTTATATTCATTTCATAGGGATGCTGTAAAAACATTACACAAACCAGATGGTTTGAGCAACAGAAATGCATTGTCTCAAGTTCTTGGAGTTCAGAGATGAGGTTGATGGTGGGACCTGCTCCTCTGAGGATCATGACAAATTCCCTCCTGTCTCCAATGGTATGCTGGCCATCTTTGGAGCTCCTGGGCAGTGGAAGAATCACCCAAGCATGACCTCAGTGCAATGTGCTCTCCATGCATGCACAAACTCCCTTTTCTAATGAGGTTACTGGCATATTGGATCAGGACTGCCCTATTGCACTTTGACTTTGTCTTAATGAATTGCACCAGCAAGAGCCTATTTCCAGATGGAATCAATAAGCCGCATTCTAAGAGGGGCTAATACTTAAACATGCAGGTTTGGGGGAGGGGAAAATTCCACCCGAAATGGGGCACAGGAGCAGAAAAGTGCCAGCACAATTTCCCACTGATTGTGAGCAGTGTTTGCAGGTGGCCCCACTTTGTGTTGTAGACATTCAAGAAATGCTTAGACTCCTGCCTTTCAGCTTATCACCACTGAAAGCCAGTCTGGAGGATCTGGGACCTGGATAAAATCACGTGCACAGCACGCTGTGTGCACATTGTGTGCTCAAAGGGATAAATGTCATTGACATGTTGTAATCATTTCTACTTTATTGCTGTTTGTTCTGGCCAACAGTGTCACCTAAATTGTCTACTCTTTAAATAATATTTCATTATGCGAAGTCAGAGATCCAGATGGATCTTTCACTGGGCCCTTGTGGCTTTTCCTCATCTTCCTTTTGGGTCAGCTCTCCTGTCCATCTGCCTGTCCCTAAGCAGCCATTCTGCTGTGTTTGCTGTATTGTTGGATTTTTACCTGCTCATATGTATTCGGTTTACTAAGAATAAATTTGTTTGATACCCTTTTAAAACCCTCTTAAGAAGTGACTCTCTAGCTCATTAGCCTAAGATGGCTTTTAGTTCCCTACCAATTCAGAAATTCTGGATTTTAGTGGCTCCACTTCAGTTTTTGTAGGAGACAAGAAGGACCTGCTCAGTGTCCGTGAGGGCAGAGCCGGACAGGGAGCAAGTGTCTCTGTCACCCTCCACCAGGACTCCTTGTATGCCCTCAATAACATTCATTGTATCTTTGGACTTCACAATTCAAACAATGCTGGGCTGGGGATATAGCTCAGTTGGTAGAGTGCTTGCCTCACATGCACAGGGCCCTGTGTTCAATCCTCAGAACCACCACAAAAAAAAACCCCAAACAAACAAAAACTAAAACAAAACAAAGAATGTATTTGTTCCCAAACTGCAGGCTCTCTATTCACCTCACTTATTGTTTCTTTTGCTGAGAAAAAGCTTTTTAGCTTGAATCCATCCTATTTATTGATTCTTGATATTAATTCTTATGCTATAGGAGTTAGGGTTATGGTAAGGGTTATTGTTAGGTTTCGGGTTAGGTTTAGGGTTAGGATTCAGGTTCGGGTTCTGGATAGGGTTAGGGTTAGGGTTAGGGTTAAGGTAAGTGTTACGGTTAGGGATCGAAGTCGGTTTAGAGTTAGGGTTAGGGTTAGGGTTAGGGTTCGGGTTAGGGTTCGAGTTAGGGTTCGGGTTAGGGTTAGTGTTAGGGTTCAGGTTAGGGTTAGGGTTCGGGTTAGGGTTAGGGTTAGGTTTAGAATTAGTGTTAGGGATAGGGTTCTGGTTAGGTTTATGGTTCGGGTTCGGGTTCGGGTTAGGGTAAGGGTTAGGGATCGGATTAGGATTAGGGTTAGGGTTTGGGTTAGAGTTAGAATAACGGTTAGGGGTCAGAGGTAGGGCGAAGGGTTAGGGTTGGGTTTAGTGTTAGGGTTAGGGTTAGGGTTATTGTTAGTGTTCGGATTAGGGTTAGGGTTAGGGTTAGGGTTCGGATTAGAGTTAGAGTTAGGGTTAGGGTTAGGGTTGTGGTTAGGTTTAGGGTTAGGGGTAGGGTTAGTGATAGGCTTCGGGTTCTGGTTCGGGTTAGGGTTAGGGTTAGGGTTAGGGTTAGATTTCGGTTTAGGGTTAGGGTTAGGGTTCGGGTTCGGGTTCGGGTTAGGGTTAGGGTTAGGGTTAGGGTTTGGTTTAGATTTAGAATTAGTGTTAGGGATAGGGTTCTGGTTAGGTTTATGGTTCGGGTTCGGGTTAGGGTAAGTGTTAGGGATCGGATTAGGATTAGGGTTAGTGTTTGGGTTAGAGTTAGAGTAACGGTTAGGGGTCAGAGGTAGGGCGTAGGGTTAGGGTTGGGTTTAGTGTTAGGGTTAGGGTTAGGGTTATTGTTAGTGTTCGGATTAGGGTTAGGGTTAGGGTTAGGTTTCGGATTAGAGTTAGAGTTAGGGTTAGGGTTAGGGTTGTGGTTAGGGTTAGGGTTAGGGTTAGGGTTAGATTTCGGTTTAGGGTTAGGGTTAGGGTTCGGGTTCGGGTTAGGGTTAGGGTTAGGGTTAGGGTTTGGGATAGGGTTAGGTATAGGGTTAGGGTTAGGGTTCGGGTTAGGGTTAGGGTTAGGGTTAGGGTTCAGGTTCATATTAGGGTTTGCTTTAGGGTTAGGGTTAGGGTTAGGGTTAGGGTTTGGGTTCAGGTTCGGGTTAGCGTAAGGGTTAGGGATAGGATTAGGATTATGGTTAGGGTTTGGGTTAGAGTAACGGTTAGGGGTCAGAGGTAGGGCGTAGGGTTAGGGTTGGGTTTAGTGTTAGGGTTAGGGTTAGGGTTATTGTTAGTGTTCGGATTAGGGTTAGGGTTAGGGTTAGGGTTACGTTTAGTGTTCTGGTTAGGGTTAAGTTTAGGGTTAGGTTTAGGGTTAGGTTTAGGTTTAGGGTTAGGGTAATGGTTAGGGATCGGGTTAGGGTTCGGATTCTGGTTAGGCCTTGGGTTCGGGTTCGGGTTAGGGTTAGGGATAGCGGTTAGGATTAGGGTTAGGGTTAGAGTTAGGGTTAGGGATCGAAATCGGGTTAGAGTTAGGGTTAGGGTTAGGGTTAGGGTTCGGTTAGGGTTAGTGTTAGGGTTCAGGTTAGGGTTAGGGTTATGGTATGGTTAGGGTTAGGGGTAGGGTTAGTGTTAGGGTTAGTGTTCTGGTTCGGGTTAGGGTTAAGTTTCGGGTTAGGGTTAGTTTTCGGTTTAGGGTTAGGTTTCGGGTTCGGGTTCGGTTTGGGGTAAGTTTTAGGGTTAGGGTTAGGCTTCGGGATAGGGATCGGTTTATGGTTCAGGTTAGGGTTAGGGTTAGGGTTAGTTTTAGAGTTAGGGTTAGGATTCGGGTTAGAATTAGGGTTCGGGTTCGGGTTCGGGTTAGGGTTAGAGTTAGGTTTCGGGTTCGGGTAAGGGTTACGATTTGGGTTAGAGTTAGGTTTAGGGTTAGGATTAGGGTTCAGGTTAGGGTTTCGGTTCTGGTTCGTGTTCGTTTTAGAGTTAGGGTTAGGGTTAGGGTTTGGATTCGTGTTATGGTTAGGGTTCGAGTTCGGGGTAGGGTTAGGGTTCGGGTTCGGGTTAGGGTTAGGGTTAAGATTAGGGATAGGGTTCGGCTTAGGGTTAGAGTTAGGGTTAGGGTTCAGATTGGGGTTAGAGTTAGGGTTAGTGTTAGGGTTAGGTTTCGGGTTAGGGTTAGAGTTAGGGTTAGGTTTAGGGTTAGGGTTTGTGATGGGGTTCGGGATAGGATTAGGGGTAGGGTTCGGTTAGGTTTAGGGTTAGGTTTAGGGTTAGTGATAGGGTAGGGTTTGGGTTAGGGTCAGTGTTCGGGTTAGGGTTAGATTTAGGGTTCAGGTTAGGGTTCGGATTCAGGTTCGTTTTCGTTTTAGGGTAAGGGTTAGGGTTATGGTTAGTGTTAGGGTTTGGGTTAGTGTTATGGTTAGGGTTCAAGTTCGTGTTAGGGTTAGGGTTTGGGTTAGGGTTACGGTTAGGGATAGGGTTCGGGTTAGTGTTACGTTTAGGGTTAGGGTTCGGATTAGGGTTATGGTTATGGTTAGTGTTAGTGTTAGGTTTCGGTTTAGGGTTAGGGTTAGGGTTAGGTTTAGGGTTCGGGTTCGGGTTAGGGTTAGGGTTAAGGTTTGGTTAGGTTTAGGTTTAGATTTAGGGTTAGTGATAGGGTTAGGGTTTGGGTTAGGTTTAGGGTTCTGGTTCGGGTTCGTGTTATGGTTCGGGTTCAGGTTCAGGTTCGGTTTAGTGTTACGGTTAGGGTTAGGGTTAGGGTTACGGTTAGGGTTTAGTTTAGAGTTAGGTTTAGGGTTCGGGTTCGGTTTTGGTTAGGGTTAGGGTTAGGGTTAGGTTTAGGGTTAGGGTTAGGTTAGGGTTATGGTTCAGGTTATGGCTAGGGTCAGGGTTAGGGTTCGGGTTCGGGTTTGGGTTAGGTTTAGGGTTAGGTTTAGGATTCTGGTTATGGTTCCTGTTCAGGTTCCGGTTCGGTTTAAGGTTAGAGTTAGGGTTAGGTTTAGGGTTAGGTTTTGGGTTAGGTTTATGGTTAGGGTTCGAGTTCGATATAGGGTTATGGTTCGGGCAGGGTTAGGGTAAGGGTTAGGGTTAGGGAGAGAGTTCGGATTAGGGATAGTTTTGGGTTTTGATTCAGATTAGGGTTAGGGTTAGGGTTAGCGTTATGGTTAGGGTTCGGGTTAGGGTTAGGTTTAGGGTTAGGTTTAGGTTTAGGGTTAGGGTTAGGGTTCGGGTTCGTGTTAGGGTTAGGGATAGGGTTAGGGTTTGTGTTAGGGTTAGTGTTAGGGTTCTGTTTAGGGTTAGGGTTTTCTTTCGGTTTAGGTTTCGGTTCGGTTTTGGTTAGGTTTAGGGTTAAGGTTAGAGTTAGGGTTCGGGTTAGAGTTAGGGTTAGGGTTCGGGTTCGGGTTAGGGTTAGGTTTAGGGTAAGGGTTAGGGTGAGGGTTAGGATTAGGTTTCGGTTTAGGGTAGGGTTAGGGTTAGGGTTAGGGTTAGGGTTAGTGTTAGGGTTTGGGTTTGGGTTAGGGTTCGGGTAGGGTTAGGGTTCATGTTAGGTTTAGGGTAAGGGTTAGGGTTAGGGTTAGGGTTAACTTTAGGTTTAGGTTTCGGGTTAGGGTTAGGTTTAGGGTTAGGGTTAGGGTTTGGGTTTGGGATAAGTTTTGGGTAAGGGTTAGGGTTAGGGTTCAGGTTATGGTTCGGGTGGAGGTTCGGGTTCAGTTTAGGGTTCGGGTTCGGGTTAGGGTTAGGTTTAGGGTTCGGGTTAACTTTCGGGTTATTGTTATGGATATGATTTGGGTTTGGGTCGGGTGTGGGTAAGTGTTAGGGTTAGGGTTAGGGTTAGGGTTAGGGTTAGGTTTTGGTTTAGGGTTACGGTTAGGGTAAGGTTTCGTGTTAGGGTTAGGGTTAGGGTTCGGTTTAGTGTTCGAGTTAGGGTTACGGTTAGGTTTCGGATTAGGGTTAAGGTTAGGGTTCGGGTTAGGGTTAGTGTTAGGGTTAGTGTTTGGATTACGGTTAGGGTTAGGGTTAGGGGTAGGTTTAGGTTTAGGGTTCGTATTAGGGTTAGGGTTAGTGTTCATGTTCGTGTTAGGGTTAGGGTTGGGATTATGGTTAGAATTCGGATTCGTGTTTGGGTTAGGGTTTGGGTTAGGGTTAGGGTTCTTGGCAGGGTTCAGGTTAGGTTTCGGGTTCAGGTTCTTGTTCGGTTTAGGGTTAGGCTTAGGGTTCGGGTTAGGGTTATGGTTAGTGTTCGTTTTCCGGTTCAGATTAGGGTTAGGGATAGGGTTCGGGTTAGGGTTAGGTTTAGTGTTAGGATTCGGGATCGGGGTAGGGTTAGGGTTAGGGTTCAGGTTAGGGTTAGGGTTAGGGTTAGGTTTAGGGTTAGGGTTTGGGTTAGGGTTTGGATTAGTGTTAGTGTTAGGGTTAGGGTTCGGGTCGGATTCAGGGAAGGGTGAGGGTTAGTGGTAGGTTCAGGGTTCGGGGTATGGTTCGGGTTATGGTTAGGGTTAGGTTTAGTGTTCGGGTCGGGTACCAGTAAGGTTTAGGGTTAGGGTTAGGGTTCGGTTTCGGGTTAGGGCTAGGGTTAGGATTAGGGTTAGGGTTAGGGTTCAGGTTAGGGTTAGGTTTAGGGTTCGGTTTCGGGTTCGGGTTCGGGTTCGGGTTAGGGTTAGGGTTAGGGTTAGGGTTAGGGTTAGGGTTTGGGCTAGTGTTAGGCTTAGGGTTCGCTTTAGGGTTAGGGTTAGGGTTATGGTTCGTGTAAGTGTTACTGTTAGGATTAGGGTTCGGGTTATGGTTAGTGTTACGTTTAGGGTTCGGGTCGGGTTCGGGTAAGGGTTAGGGTTAGGGTTTGGTTCGGTTTCGGATAAGGGTTAGGATTAGGGTTAGGTTTAGGGTAAGGGTTAGGTTTCGGGATCGGATTAGGATTAGGGTTAGGTTTAGGGTTAGGATTAGTGTTCGGGTTAGGGTTTGGGTTAGATTTCGAGTACGGGTTCGGGTTCGGGTTCAAGTTAGGGTTAGGGTTAGGGTTAGGGTTCGGGATTGGTTTAGGGTTTGGGTTAGGGTAAGGGTTAGGTTTAGGTTTCGGGTTAGGGTTAGGGTTACGGTTAGGGTTAGGGTTAGGGTTAGGGTTAGGGTTAGGGTTAGGGTTAGGGTTCGGTTTAGGTTTCGGGTTAGGTTTAGGTTTAGGGTTAGGGTTAGTGTTCGGGTTCGGGTTAGGGTTTTGGTTAGGGTTCGAGTAAGGGTTAGGGTTAGGGTTATGGTTCGGGTCTGGTTTGGGTAAGGGTTAGGGTTAGGGTTAGTGTTCAGTTTCGGGTTAGGGTTATGGTTCGGACTAGGATTATGGTTATGGTTATGGGTAGGGTTAGGGTAAGGGTTCGGGTTAGGGATAGGTTTAGAGTTAGGGTTAGTGTTCGGGTTCGGGTTAGGGTTAAGGTTAGGGCTAGGGTTAGTGTTTGTGGTATGGTTAGTGTTGGGGTTAGGTTTAAGGTTTGGGTTAGGGTTAGGGTTCATGTTCGGGTTAGGATTGGGGTTAGGGTTAGGTTTAGGGTTCAGGTTAGGGTTCGGGTTCAGGTTTGTGTTAGGGTTAGGGTTAGTGTTAGGGTTAGTGTTAGGATTAGGGTTCGGCTTCGGGTTAGGGTTAGGGTTCGGGTTAGAGTAAGATTTAGGGTTAGGGTTAGGGTTAGGGCTAGGTTTATGGTTAGGGTTCAGGTTATGGTCAGTGTTAGGGTTCGTTTTCGGTTTAGGGTTAGGTATAGGGTTCGGGTTCAGGTTAGGATTAAGGTAAGGGTTCTGGTAAGGGTTAGGGTTAGGGTTAGGGTTAGAATTCGGGTTCGGTTTAGGGATAGGGTTCGAGTTCGTGTTAGGGTTCGGTTTCAGGTTCAGGTTTGGTTTAGGGTTAGGGTTAGGCTTAGGGTTAGTATTCAGGTTATGTTTAAGTTCAGGGTTTGGGTTCGGGTTCGAGTTAGGTTTCGGGTTAGGGTTAGGGTTAGGGTTAGGGATAGGGTTAGGCTAGGGTTAGGGTTCGTGTTTGGGTTCGGTTTAGGTTTAGGATTAGGGTTAGGGTTCCGGATAGGGTTCGGGTTAAGGTTTGGGTTAAGGTTAGGGGTAGTGTTAGGGTTAGTTTTAGAGTTAGGGTTAGGACTCGGGTTAGAATTAGGGTTCGGGTTCAGGTTTGGGATAGGATTATGTTTTGGGTTCGGGTTCATGTTAGTGTTAGGGTTAGGTTTTGGGTTAGGGTTATGGTTAGGTTTCGAGTTCGAGTTAGGGTTAGGGTTCGGGTTAGGGATAGGGTTCGGATTAGGTTTAGGGTTAGGGTTAGGTTTAGGGTTAGGGTTCGGGTTCGGGTTCGGATCCGTGTTAGGTTTCGGGTTAGGGTTAGGTTTATGGTTAGGGTTAGGGTTCGGGTTCGGGTTAGGGTTTGGTTTAGGGTTAGGTTTCGGGTTCGGGTTACGGTTAGGGTTCGGGTTAGGTTTAGGATTAGGGTTAGGGTTAGGGTTCAGGTTAGGGTTCCGGTTCAGGTTCGTGTTCGTTTTAGGATTAGGGTTAGTGTTAGGGTTAGGTTTCGGGTTTGGGTTAGGGTTATGGTTAGGGTTCAAGTTCGGGTTAGGTATGGGGTTCGGGTTAAGATTAGGGTTAGGTATCGGGTTATGGTTAGGGTTAGGGTTAGGGTTAGGGTTCAGGTTAGGGTTCAGGTTCAGGTTCGGGTTCGGTTTAGAGTTAGGCTTAGGGTTAGGGTTAGGGTTCGGGTTGAAGTTAGGGTTAGTTTTTTGATTTGGGTTAGGGTTAGGTTTAGGGTTAGGTTTCGGTTTCAGGTTCGGGTTCGGTTTAGGTTTAGTTTTAGGGTTAGGGTTTGGGTTAGGGTTATGGTTAGGGTTTGAGTTCGGATTAGGGTTAGGGTTCAGTTTAGGTTTAGGGTTAGTGTTAGGGTTAGTGGTAGGTTTCTGGTTAGGTTTAGGGTTACGGTTAGGGTTCGGATTAGGGTAGGGTTAGGGATAGGTTAGGGTTAGGGTTAGGGTTTGGTTTAGGGTTAGGGTTAGGGTTAGGTTTAGGATTACGGTTAGGGTTCGGTTCGGGTTCGGGTTAGGGTTAGGGTTAGGGTTAGTGTTAGGGTTAGTGTTCGTGTTAGGGTTAGGTTTAGGGTTAGGGTTACGGTCGAGTTAGGGTTAGGTTTCGGGTTATGATTATGTTTCGGGTTCAGGTTCGGGTTTGGGTTAGGGTTAGGGTTCGGGTTCGGGTTTCGGTTAGGGTTAGGATTAGGGTTAGGGTGAGTGTTAGGGTTAGGTTTCGGGTTTGGGTTCGGGTTCGGGTTAGGGTTAGGATTAGGGTTTGGTATCGGGTTAGGGTTTGGGTTAGGTTTAGGGTTAGGTTTAGGTTTCAAGGTAGGGTTAGTTTTAGGGTTAGGGTTTGGGTTCGGGTACAGGATAGGGCTTGGGTTAGGTTTAGGGTTATGATTAGGGTTTGGGTCGTGTTCGGGTAAGGGTTCGGGTTAGGGGTAGTGTTAGTGTTAGGGTTAGGGTTCGGGTTCGTGTTATGATTTGGGCTCGGGTTATGATTAGGCTTAGGGTTATTGTTCGTGTCGGGTTCGGGTAAGGGTTTGGATTAGGGTTAGGGTTCGGTTTCGGGTTAGGGTTAGGGTTAGGGGTAGGGTTAGGGTAAGGGTTCGGGTTAGGGTTAGGTTTATGCTTAGGGTTAGGGTTCGGTTTAGGTTTAGGGTTAGGGTTAGTGTTAGGTTTCGGTTTCGGGTTCGAGTTAGGGTTAGGGTTCGGGATCGGGTTAGGGTTAGGGTTTGGGTTAGGGTTAAGGTTAGGGTTAGGGTTAGGGATATAGTTCAGGTTAGGTTTAGGATTATGGGTAGGGTTCGGATTAGGATTATGGTAAGGGTTAGGGTTAGGTTTCGGGTTAGAGTTAGGGTTAGGTTTAGTGTTAGGGTTAGGGTTCGGGTTAGGGTTAGGTTTAGGGTTCTTGTTTGGGTTCGGGTTAGGGTTAGGTTTAGGGTTAGGGTTAGGGTTAGTGTTTGGGTTAGTGTTACGGTTAGGGTTATGGTTCGGTTTAGGGTTAGGGTTAGGGTTACGGTTCGTGTAAGGGTTACAGTTAGTTTTAGGGTTCGGGTTATGGTTAGTGTTACGTTTAGGGTTCGGGTCGGGTTCGGGTAATGGTTAGGGTTAGGGTTTGGTTCGATTTCGGATAAGGGTTAGTGTTACGTTTAGGTTTAGGGTAAGGGTTAGGTTTTGGGTTCAGATTAGGATAAGGGTAGGGTTAGGGTTAGGGTTAGGGTTCAGGTTAGGGTTTGGGTTAGATTTCGGGTTCGGGTTCGGGTTCGGGTTGGAGTTAGGGTTAGGGTTAGGGTTAGGGTTAGGGTTCGGGATCGGGTTAGGGTTTGGGTTAGGGTATGGGTTAGGTTTAGGTTTCGGGTTAGGGTTAGGGTTAGGGTTAGTTTTAGTGTTAGGGTTAGGGTTAGGTTTAGGTTTAGGGTTAGGGTTAGTGTTCGGGTTCGGGTTAGGGTTTTGGTTAAGGTTAGGTTAAGGATTAGGGTTCGGGTCGGGTTCGGGTAAGGGTTAGGTTTAGGGGCAGTGTTAGGTTTAGGGTTAGTGTTTGGGTTCGGTTTAGGGTTTGGGTTTGGGTTATGATTAGGGTTAGGGTTAGGGTTCGGGTCTGGTTCGGTTTCGGTTTAGAGTTAGTGTTAGGTTAAGGGTTGGGTTTAGGGTTAGTGTTAGGGTTAGGGTTAGTGTTCACGTTATGTTTAGGTTCAGGATTAGGGTTCGGGTTCGAGTTAGGGTTCGGGTTAGGGTTAGGTTTAGGGTTAGGGTTAGGCTAGGGTTAGGGTTCGGGTTCGGTTTAGGTTTAGGATTAGGGTTAGGGTTCTGGATAGGGTTCGGGTTAGGGTTCGGCTTAGGGTTAGGGTTAGGGTTAGATTTAGTTTTAGTTTTAGAGTTAGGGTTAGGATTCGGGTTAGAAATAGGGTTCGGGATCGGGTTCGGGATAGGGTTATGTTTAGGGTTTGGGTTCGTGTTAGGGTTAGGGTTAGGTTTTGGGTTAGGGTTATGGTTAGGGTTAGGGTTCGGGTTAGGGTTAGGGTTCGGGTTAGGGTTAGGGTTCGGGTTATGGTTAGGGTTAGGATAAGGGTTAGGGTTCAGGTTAGGGTTCGGGTTCAGGTTCGGGTTCAGTTTAGTGTTAGGGTTAGGGTTAGGGTTCGGGTTGAAGTTAGGGTTAGTTTTTTGATTAGGGTTAGGGTTAGGTTTAGGGTTAGGGTTCGGGTTCAGGTTTGGGTTCGGTTTAGGTTTAGGATTAGGGTTAGGGTTCGGGATAGGGTTCGGGTTAGGGTTCGGGTTCGGGTTAGGGTTAGGGTTAGGTTTAGTTTTAGAGTTAGGATTAGGATTCGGGTTAGAATTAGGGTTCGGGATCGGGTTCGGGATAGGGTTATGTTTAGGGTTTTGGTTCGTGTTAGGGTTAGGGTTAGGTTTTGGGTTAGGGTTATGGTTAGGGTTCGAGTTCGAATTAAGGTTAGGGTTCGGGTTAGGGTTAGGGTTCGGATTAGGTTTAGGGTTAGCGTTAGGTTTAGGGTTCAGGTTCTGGTTAGGGTTCGGGTTAGGGTTAGGGTTCAGGTAAGGGTTCGGTTTCAGTTTCGGGTTCGGTTTAGGGTTAGGGTTCTGGTTAGAATTAGGTTTCGGTTTCAGTTCGGGATAGATTTAGGGGTAGGGTTCGGGTTCTGGTCAGGGTTAGGGTTAGTGTTAGGGTTCGGTTTAGCGTTCCGGTTAGGTTTAGGTTTATGGTAAGGGTTAGGTTTTGGGTTCGGGTTAGGGTTTGGGTTAGGGTTAGGGTTCGGGTTAGGGTTCGGGTTCAGGTTCGTATTCGTTTTAGGGTTAGCGTTAGTGTTAGGATTAGGTTTAGGTTTTGGGTTAGGGTTATGGTTAGGGTTCGATTTCGGGTTAGGTTTAGGGTTCGGGTTAAGGTTAGGGTTAGGTTTCGGGTTAGGGTTAGGTTTAAGGTTAGGTTTCGGCTTCGGCTTCTGGTCAGGGTTATGGTTCGGGTTATGGTTAGGGTTAGGGTAAGCGTTAGGGTTCTGGTTAGGGTTCAGGTTCAGGTTCGGGTTCTGTTTAGGGTTAGGGTTAGGGTTAGGGTTAGGGTTCGGGTTGAAGTTAAGTTTAGTTTTTTGATTAGGGTTAGGGTTTAGGGTTAGCGTTCGGGTTCAGGTTTGGGATCGGTTTAGGTTTAGGGTTAGGGTTAGGGTTTGGGTTAGGGTTATGGTTAGGGTTCGAGTTCGGGTTAGGTTTAGGGTTCAGATTAAGGTTTGGGTTAGTGTTATGGTTAGTGGTAGGGTTCTGGTTAGGTTTAGGTTAAGGGTTAGGGTTCGAATTAGCGTTAGGGTTAGGGATAGCGTTAGGGTTAGGGTTAGGGTTCGGTTTAGGGTTAGGTTTAGGGTTCGGTTTAGGATTAGGGTTAGGGTTCGGTTCAGGTTAGGGTAAGGGTTAGGGTTAGGTTTAGTGTTAGGTTTAGGGTTCGTGTTATGGTCAGGGATAGGGTTAGGGTTAGGGTTCTGGATAGGGTTAGGTTTCGGGTTATGATTAGATTTCGGGTTCAGGTTCGGGTTTGGGTTAGGGTTAGGGTTCGGGTTCGGTTTCGGGTTAGGGTTAGGATTAGGGTTAGGGATCGGATTAGGGTTTGGGTTAGGGTTAGGGTTAGGTTAAGGTTTCAGGTTAGGGTTAGTTTTAGGGTTAGGGTTCGGGTTCCGGTACGGGTTAGGGCTTGGGTTAGGTTTAGCGTTAGGTTTAGGGTTCGGGTCGTGTTCGGGTAAGGGTTCGGTTTAGGGGTAATGTTAGGGTTAGGGTTAGAGTTCGGGTTCGGGTTAGGGTTTGGGTTCGGGTTATAATTAGGGTTAGGTTTATGGTTCATGTCGGGTTCGGGTAAGGGTTAGGATTAGGGTTAGGGTTCGGTTTCGGGATAGGGTTAGCGTTAGGGTTAGGGTTAGGTTCTGATTAGGATTAGGGTTAGGGTTAGGTTTAGGCTTAGGGTTAGGTTTGGTTTAGGTTTAGGTTTAGGGTTAGTGTTAGGGTTCGGTTTCGGGTTCGGGTTAGGGTTAGGGTACTTGTTAGGGTTAATGTTAGGGTTAGGGATAGGGATAGGGTTCGGGTTAGGGTTAGGATTAGGGTTAGGGTTCTGATTAGGATTATGGTTAGGGTTAGGGTTAGGTTTCAGGTTAGGGTTAGGGTTAGGGTTAGGTTTAGGGTTAAGGTTAGGGTTCAGGTTCGGGTTAGGTTTAGGGTTAGGGTTCGGTTTCAGGTTAGGGTTCGGTTTTGGGTTAGGGTTCGGTTAGGATTAGGGTTAGGGTTAGGGTTAGGGTTTGGTTTAGGGTTAGGGTAAGGGTTAGGGTTAGGGATAGGGTTCGGGTTAGGGTTAGCTTTAGGGTTAGGTTTCGGATTAGGGTTAGAGTTAGGGTTAGGGTTAGGGTTAGGGTTAGGGTTCGGGTTTGGGTTAGGATTCGGGTTAGATTTAGGTTTAGGGTTCTGTTTAGAGTTAGGGTTAGGGTAAGGGTTAGGGTTAGGGTTATGGTTTGGGTTCGTTTTAGGCTTAGGCTTAGGGTTAGGGTTCGGATATGGGTGAGGGTTAGGATTAGGTTTAGGGTTCGGGTTCGGGTACAGTTTTGCGTTAGGGTTAGGGTTAGGGTTAGTGTTGGCATTCGGGATAGAGTTAGGGTTGGGTTCGGGTTCGGGTTAGTGTTAGGGTTACGGTTAGGGTTATGGTTAGGGTTCGGCTTAGGGTTAGGGTTAGGCTTAGTGTTAGTGTTCGGGTTCGGGTTAGGGTTAGGGTTGGTTTTGGTTCCGGTTTGGGTTAGGGTTATGGTTAGGGTTATGGTTACGGTACGGGTTAGTGTTGGGGTACTGGTTCGAACCCTAACCCAAACCCGAACTCGAACCCTAACCATAACCCTAAACCGAACACTAAACTTAACCCTAATCCTAATACTAAATTGAACCAGAACCTGAACCCGAACCCTAACCTGAACCCTAACCCTAACCCGAAATATAACTCGAAACCGAAACCTAACCCTGAGTCTAACCATAACCTGAAACCTAAGCCTAACATAATCCTTACCCTAACCCTAAACCTAATCCTAATTTCAACCCTATAACCCGAACCCTAACCCTTACCCTAACCCCAAACCTAATCCTAACCGTAATGCGAACCCTAAACCTAATCCTATTCCTAACCCTAACCCTAACCCTAACCCTATCCCTAACCCGAACACTAACCGAACCCTAACCCTAACACTAACCCTAACCCGAACCCGATCCCGAACCCTAAACCTAACCTAAACCTAACCCTAACCCTAACCCGAACCCGAACCCTAACTCTAAACCTAACCATAACCCTAACGGTAAACACTAACCCTAACCATAACTAGAAACCGAACCCAAGGCCTAACCAGAATCCTAACCCTAATCTGATCCCTAACCATTACCCTAACCCAAACCCTAAACCTAATCCTAAACCTAATCCTAAACGTAACCCTAACCAGAACCCTAAACCTAACGCTAAACCTAACCCTAACACTAACTCTAACCCTAATCCGAACCTGAACCCGAACCCTAATTCTAACCCGAATCCTAACCCTAACTCTAACCCTAACCCTAACCCTATCACTAAACCGAACTCTAACCCTAACCCTAAGCCTAAACCTAACCCTAACCCTAATCCAAACCCTACCTCTAACCATAACCCTAATCCTAACCCTAACCCTAACCCTAACCCTAACCCTAATCCTAATGCGAACCCTAACCCTAACCCTGATCCTCACCGAAACCTAACCCTAACCCTAAACCGAAACCTAATCCTAACCCGAACCCTAACACTAACCCTAAGCCGAACCCTAACTCTAACCCTAACCCTAACCCTAACCCGAAACCGAAACGGAACCCTAACCCTAACCCTAACCCCAACCCGAACTTGAAAACTAACCCTAACCCTAATCCAAAACTTATCCCTAACCCTAATCCGAACCCTAACCATAACCCTAACCCTAACCCTAAATGTAACCCGAACCCGATACCGAAACTTAACCCAAAACCTAACCCTAAACCTAACCCTAACGCTAACAATAACCCGAACCCGAACCCGACACCGAAACTGAACTGGAACCCTATCCCTAACCCTAACCCTAACCCTAACCCTAACCCTAACCCGAAAATGAATCCTAACCCTAACACTAACGCGAAACTTAAAAATAACCCTAATCCTAACCCTAACCCTAACCCTAAACCTAACCCTAACCCGAATAGTAACACGAACCCTAAACCTATCCCTAACACTAACCCAAACCCTAACACTAACCCTAACCCTAACCCTAAATCGAACCCTAACCCTAAACTGCTAAGCCTAACTCGAACCCGAATCTGAATCCCAAACCTATCCCTAACCCTAAACCTAACCCTAACCCGAATCCTAACCCGAACCCTAACCCTAACCCTAACCCTAACCCTAAACCTCACACTAACAATAATGCGAACCCTAACACTAACCCGAACACTAACCCTAACCCTAACCAGAACTCTAAACCTAACCCTAAACCTAACCCTAACCCGAACCCAAACCCAAACCCTAACCCTGACCATAAACCTCACCCTAAACCCAACCCAAACTCTAAACATAACCCTATCCATAAACCTAACCCTAACACTAACTCGAACACTAACCCGAACCCTAAACCTAACCCGAACCCTAACCGTAACCCTAACCCTAACCCTAACCGAAACCCTAACCCGAACACGATCCCGAACACTAACCCTTACCTAACCCTAACCCTCACCCTAACTCGAACCCAAACCTGAAACCTAACCCTAACCCTAACTGTAACCCCTAACCCTTACCCTAACCCAAACCCGAACCCGAGGCCAAACCAGAACCCTAACCCTAAACCGACACCTAACCATTACCCTAACCTTAACCCTAACCCTAACCTTGAACGTAACCCTAAATGTAACCCTAACCAGAACCCTAAACATAACCCTAACCCTATCCCTACCCTAATCCGATCCCTAACCTTAACCCTAACCCTAACCCTAATCCGAACACTAACCATAACCCTAATCCTAACCCTAACCCTATACCTAAACCTAACCCGAAACCTAACCCTAACCCTAACCTTAACACTAACCCTAAACCTAACCCTAAACTGAACCCTCACCCGAAACCTAACCCTAACCATAACCCTAACCCTAATCCTAAACCGAACACGAACCTGAACCCGAACCCTAAACTGAACCCTAACCCTAACCCTAACATTAACCAGAACCCTAAACCTAACCTAACAATAACCTTAACCCGAACCCGAACCCTAACCCTAATCCTAAACCTAACCCTATCCGGAACCAGAACCCGAACCCGAAGACTGACCCTAACCCTAACGCAAACCCTAACCCGAACCCTAACCTGAACCTGAACCCGAACCTGAACCCTAAACCTAACCCTAACCCTAAACCTCAAACTAACCCTAACCCTAACCCTAACCCTAACCCGAACCGGAACCCGACCCCTAACCCAAACGTTAACACTAAACCTAACCTGAACCCTAACCCTAACCCTAACGCGAACACTAAACCTAACTCTAATCCTAACCCTAACCCTAACCTTAACCATAACCATAACCCTAACCTTAACCATAACCATAACCCTAACCTGAACCCTAACCCTAACCCTAACTTTAACCCAAACCAGAAACCGAACCGTAACCTTAACCCTACCCCTAACCCTAACCCTAACCCTAACACTAACACTAAAAACTAACCCTAACCATAACCATAACCCTAACCTGAACCCTAACACTAACCTTAACCCAAATCAGAAACCGAACCCTAACCTTAACCCTACCCCTAAACCTAACCCTATCCCTAAGCCTAACCCTAAACCTAACCCTAATCCGAACCCTACCCCAAAACCGAACCCAAACCGTAACCCAAAATCTAACCCTAACTCTAACCCTAACCCTAACACTAAATCTAAACCTGACCCTAACCCTGACCCGAACACTAACCCTAACCCGAACCCTAACCCAAACCGTAACCCTAACCCTAACCCTATCCCTACCCTAATCCGATCCCTAACCCTAACCCTAACGCTAACCCGAATCCTAACACTAACCCAAACCCGAAACCCAACCCTAACCCCAACCCTAACTCTAACCCTAACCCTAACCGTATACCTAACCCTAACCCGAAACCTAACCCTAAGCCTAACCCTAACACTAACCCTAAACCTAACCCTAAACTGAACCCTAACCCTAACCCTAAATCTAACCGTACCCGGATCCCTAAACGTATACCGAAACCGAACCCGAAACAACTCTAACCCTAAGCCTAAACCTAACCCTAACCCTAACACTAACCAGAACCCTAAACCTAACCCTAAGCCCTAACAATAACCTTAACCCGAACCCGAACCCTAACCCTAACCCTAAGCCTAAAGCTAACCCTAACCCTAATGCGAACCCTAACCCTAACCCGAAACCTAAACCTAACCCGAACCCGATCCCGAACCCTAACCCTAATCCTAAACCTAACCCTATCCGGAACCAGAACCCGAACCCGAAGACTGACCCAAAACCTAACGCAAACCCTAACCCTAACCATAACCATAACCCGAACCCGAACCCAAGGCCTAAACAGAATCCTAACCCTAATCCGATCCCTAACCATTACCCTAACCCTAACCCTAAACCTAACCCTAAACCTAATCATAAACATAACCCTAATCAGAACCCTAAACCTAACCCTAACCCTAACTCTAACCCTAATCCGAACCTGAACCCGAACCCTAATTCTAACCCGAATCCTAACCTAACTCTAACCCTAACCCTAACCCTATCACTAAACCGAACTCTAACCCTAACCCTAACCCGTACCCGAACCCTAACCCTAACCCTAACACTAACCCGAACCCTAACTCTAACCCTAACCCTAAACCTAACCCTATCACTAATCCAAACCCTACCCCTAACTATGACCTTAATCCTAACCCTAACCCTAACCCTAACCCTAATCCTAATGCGAATCCTAATTCTAACCCTAAACCGAACTTGAACCCTAACCCTAACCCTAACCCTCACCGAAACCTAAACCTAACTCTAAACCGAAACCTAACCCTAACCCGAACCCTAACACTAACCCTAAGCCGAACCCTAACTCTAACCCTAACCCTAACCCTAACCCGAAACAGAACCGGAACCCTAACCTTAACCCTAACCCCAACCACAACTCGAAAACTAACCCTAACCCTAATCCGAAACTTATCCCTAACCCTAATCCGAACCCTAACCATAACCCTAACCCTAAACCTAAACGTAACCCGAACCCGATACCGAAACCTAACCCAAAACCTAACCATAAACCTAACCCTAAACATAACCCTAACCTGAACCCGACCCTAACCTGAACCCTAAACCATCCCTAACCCTAACCCTAAACCTAACCCTAAACATAACCCTAACAAGAACCCTAACCTAACCCTAACCTTAACACTAACCCTAATGCGAACCCTAAAACTAACCCTAAGCCTAACCCTAACCCTAACCCTAACCCTAACCCAAACCCTAATCCGAACCCTAACCTTAACCCTAACACTAACCCTAACTGTAACACTAAACCTAAACCTAACACTATACCTATCTCTAACCAGAACCCTAACCCTAACCCGAACTCGAACCCTAACCATAACCCTAACCCAAAACCTAACCCTAACACTAACATGAACCCGAACCCTTAACATAATCCTATCCCGAACCCGAACCCGAACCCTAATTCTAACCCGAATCCTAACCCTAACTCTAAAACTAACCCTAACACTACCCTTAACCCTAACCCGAACCTTAACCCGAACCCTATCCGGAACCCTAACCCTAAACCTAACCCTAACCCGAACCCTAACCATAATGTTAACCCTAACCCTAACCGTAATCCGAACCAAAACCCAAAACGAACCCTAACCCGAACTCTCTCCCTTACCCTAACACTTACCCTAACCCTGCCCGAACCATAACCCTATTTCGAACTCGAACCCTAACCATAAACCTAACCCAAAACCTAATCCTAAACCTAACCTCAACCCTAACCCTAACCCGAAACCGAACCCTAAACCTAACCCTAACCCTAACCCTAAACCGAAACCTAACACTAACACTAACCATAACCATAACCCTAATCCGAACCCTAACCCTAAACCTAACACTAACCCGAACCCTATCCCTAAGTGTAACCCTAACCCAAACCCTAACCCTAACACCAACTTGAACCCTAACCATAAGCCTAACCCAAACCCTAACACTAACCGTAACCCTAACCCTTACCCTAAAACGAACACGAACCTGAATCCGAACCCTAACCTGAACCCTAAATCTAACCCTAACCTGAACACTGACCCTAACCCAAACCCTAACCCTATCACTAACCCTAAACCTAACCCTAAACCTAACCGAACCCTACCCCTAAACCTAACCAGAACCCCATCACAAACCCTAACCCTAAACCGAACTCTAACGCTAACCCTAACCCGAAACCTAACCCTAACACTAACCCTAACTCTAATCCTAATCTGAACCCTAACCCTAACCCTAACCCTAAGCCGAACCCTATCCCTAACCTTAACCCTAACCCTAACCCTAACCCGAACTCGAACCCTAACCATAACACGAATCAAAACCCTAACCCTAACCCTAACCCTAAAATGAACACAAACCTGAACCGAAACCCTAACCTGAACCCTAATCCTAACCCTAAACCTAACTCTAACCCGAATCCTAACCCTAACCCGAACCCGAACCCTAACCCTAACCCAAACCCTAACCCAAACCCGAACCCTAACCCTAACCATAACCCTAAACCTAACCCGAACCCCAAACCGAACCCTCACCCTTACCCTAACCCTAAACCGAAACCGAACCCGAACCCTAATTCTAACCCGAATCCTAACCCTAACTCTAAAAGAAACCCTAACCATAACCCTAAACTGAACCCTAAACCGATCCCTATCCCGAACCCTAACCCTAACCCTAAAACTTACCCCAAACCAAACCCGAACACGAAACCTAACCCTAGCCTAACCCTAACCCTAACCGTAACCCTAACACGAACCCTAACTTGAACCCGAAACCTGACCCTAACCCTAACCCTAACCCGAACCCTATCCCTAAACCTAACCCTAACCCTAACCCTAACCCTAACCCGAAACCGCACCCTAACCCGAAATCGAACCCTAACCGTAACACGAAGCCAAATCCTAACCCTAACCCTAACCCTAAAACGAACACGAACCTGAACCCAAACCCTAACATGAACCCAAACCCTAACCCTAAACCTAAGCCTATCCCGAATCCTAACCCTAACCATAACACTAAACCTAACCTGAACCCCAAACCGAACCCTAACACTAACCCTAACCCTAACCCGAACCCGAACCCTAATTCTAACCCAAATACTAACCCTAACACTAAAACTAACCCTAACCCTAAACCTAAACCTAACCGAAACTCTAACCCTAACACTAACCCTAACCCTAAACCGAACCTGAACCTGAACCCGAACCATAACCTGAACCCTAACCCTAACCCTTACCCTAACCATAACCTGGACCCTATCCCTAACCAGAACACGAACGCGAACCCTAACCCTAAACCAAAACCTATCGCTATCACTAACCCTAACCCTAACCCTAAACCTAACTGAACCATACCCCTAAACATAACGCGAAACCCATCCCTAACCCTAATCCTAAACCTAACCCTAACCCTAACCCGAAACTTCACCCTAACACTAACCCTAACCCTAAGGCTAATATGAACCCTAAACCTAACCCTAAACCTAACCAAAACCCTATCCCTAAACCTAACCCTAACCCTAAACCTAACCCGAAACCTAATCCTAACCCGAACTCGAACCCTAACCATAACACGAACCCAAACCCTAACCCTAACCCTAACCCTAAAACAAACACGAACCTGAACCCAAACCCTAACCTGAACCCTAACCATAACCCTAAACCTAACCCTAACCCGAATCCTAACCCTAACCCCAACCCGAACCCTAACCCTAACCATAAACCTAAACCTAACCCGAACCCCAAACCGAACCCTAACACTAATCCTAACCCTAACCCGAACCCGAACCCGAACCCGAAACCTAACCCTAACCCTAACCCGAACCCGAACCCGAAACCTAATTCTAACCCGAATCCTAACCCTAACTCTAAAACTAACCCTAACCCTAACCCTAACACGAAACCTAACCCAATCCGTATTCCGAACCCTAACACTAACCCTAAACCTAACAATAAACCGAAGCCAAACCCGAACCCTAACCCTAGCCTAAGCCTAACCTTAACCCTAACCCGAACCCTAACTCGAACCCGAACCCTAACCCTGACACTAAACATAACCTGAACCCAAACGCTAACCCTAACCCTAACCCTAACTCTAACTCTTACCCGAACGCGATCTCTAACCCTAACCCGAACCGTAATCCTAACCATAACACTAACCCTAACCCTAACCCTAACCCTAAACCCAACCTGAACCTAAACCCAAACCCTAACCCGAACCCTAACCCTAAACCTAACCCTAACCCGAACACGAAATCTAATCCTAACCCTAACCCTAACCCTAACCAGAACCCTAACCCTAACCCTAACCCAAACCCGAACCCTAACACTGACCCTAACCACAACCTGAACCCTAACCCTAACCCTAGCCCTAACCGTAAGTCTAACCCTAAATCTAACCCTTACCCAAACACTAACCCTAAACCTAACCCTAAACCTAACCCTAACCCTAATACGAACCCTAACGATAACCCGAACACTAACCCTAACCCTAACCCTAAACAGAACTCTAAACCTAACCCTAAACCTAACCCTAACCTGAACCGGAACCAGAACCCTAACCCTAACTCTAAACCTAACCCTAACCCGAACCTGATCCCTAACCCTAACCCTAACACTAACCCGAACTCTAACCCAACCCCAACCCTAACCATAATCCGAAACCTAACCCTAAGCCTAACCAGAACCCTAACCCAAACCCGAACCCTAACCCTAACCCTAACCTGAACCCGAAACCTAACCCTAACCCAAACCCTAAACATAACCCTAACCGTAACTGTAAACCTAACCCTAACCCATACCCTATCCCGAACCCAAAAACCAACCCTAACAGTACCCTGACGCCGAAACCTAACCCTAACCCTAACCAGAAGCCGAACCCTAGCCCTAACCCTAACCCTATCCCTAACCCTAATCCGAACAGGAACTCGAACACTAACCGTAACCCTAACCCGAAACCTAAGCCTAACCCTAACCCTAACACGAACGCGAAACCTAACCCTACCCCTAACCCGAACCCTAACCCTAACCCTAACCCTAACCTTAACCCTAAACCTAACCCGAAACCTAAACGGAACCCTAACCCTAACCCGAACCCGAACCTGAACCCTAACCTTAATCCTACCACGAACCCCACCCCTAAACCTAACCCTAACCCTAACAAGAACCCTAAACCTAAACCTAAAAATAACCCTAACCCTCACCGTAATACTAACCCTAACCCTAACCATAAACCTAACCGTAACCCTAACTGTAACCCTAACCCTAACCCTATCCCGAACCCTAACACTAACCCTAACACCAACAATAACCAGAACCCTAAACCGAACCCTAACCCTAACCCGAAACCGAACTCTAACCCTAACCCTAACCCGAACCCGAACCCTAACCCTAACCCTAACCCTATCCCCAACCCTATTTCTAACCCCAAACCTAACCCTAAAAATAACACGAACCCGAACCCTAACCCTAACACAAACCTATTCCTAACCCTACCGCTAACCCTAACCCTTAGCCTAACACGAACCCTACTTCTATGGCTAAACCTAATCCTATCCCGAACCCTAACTCAAACACTAACCCTAACCCTAACCCTAAACCGAACACGAACCTGAACCCAAAACCAAACCGGAACCCTAACAAGAAACCTAACCCTAACCCAAACCCTAACCCAAACACGAAAACGAATTCTAACCATAATCATAATCCTAACCCTAACAGGAACCCGATACCTAACCCTAACCCTAATCCGAACCCTAACCCTAAACCTACCCCTAAACCTAACCCTAACCCTAATCCTAATCCGAACCCTAACCCTAACACTAATCCTAAACCTTACCCTAACCCTAAACCTAACCCTAAACCGAACCCTAACCCGAACTCTAAACCTAACTCGAACCCTAACCGTAACCCTAACTCGAACCCTAAACCGAACACTAACCCTAACCCTAACACGAAACCTTAACCTAATCGTAATCTGAACCCGAACCCTATCCCTAACCCTAACCCTAACCCGAAACCGAAAACTAACCTTAACCCTAACAATAACAAACCCGACCCGAACCCTAACCCTAACCCTAACCATAAGCCGAACCCTAAACCGAACCCTGACCGTAACCCTAACTCTAACCGTAACCCTTCCCCTAATCCTAACCCTTATCCGACCCGAACCCAACACTTACCCTAACCCTAACCCTAAACCTAACCCAAACCCTAACCAAAACCGAAACCTAACCCTAACCCTAACCCTAACCCTAAACAGAACCCCAAACCGAACCCTAAACCTAACCCTAACACTAACCCTAACCCGAACCCTAACCCTAAATTTTAAAATTAACCCTAACCCTAAGCCAAAACCCAAACCTAACCCGAACCCTATCCTGAACCCTAACCCTAACACTAACCCTAACCCTAACCCTAACCCGAACCCGAACCCGAACCCTAATCCTAATCCTAACTTGAACACAAACCTTAACCCGAAACCGAACCCTAAACCTAACCCTAACCCTAAGCTTAACCCTAAATCTAACCCTAACCCTAACCGTAACCCTAACCTAACCATAACCCTAACCCAAACCCGAACCCGAACCCTAACCCAAACCCTAATCCTAACCCTACCCCTAACCCTAACCCTTACCCTAACCCGAACCATACACCTAACCCTAACCCTAAACCTAACCCGAACCCTAACCCTAACCCTAACCATAACCCTAACCCTTACCCTAATCCTAACCCTAACCGTAACCCTAACCCGAACCCTAACCCGAACCCTAACCCTAAACCTAACCCAAACCCTAATGCGAACCCTAACGATAACCCGAACCCTAACCCTAACCATAACTCTAACCAGAACTCTAAACCTAACCTTAAACCTAACCCTAACGCGAACCCGATCCCTAAACCTAACCCTAACCTAACACTAACCCTAACCCTAACCCAAACCCTAACCCGAACCCCAACCCTAACCATACCCTGATCCCTAACCCTAACCCTAAACCTAACCCTAACGAGAACACTAACCCGACCCCGAACCCTAACCTTAACCCTAACCTGAACCTGAAACCATACCCTAACCTGAACCCTAAACCTAACCCTAACCCGAACCCTAACCTGAACCCGAAACCTAACCCTAACTCAAACCCTAAACATAACCCTAACCCTAACCCTAACCCTAACTCTAAACCATACCCAATCCCTAACCCGAAAACCAACCCTAACCGTACACCGATCCCTAAACCTAACCCTAACCCTAACCCGAAGCCGAACCCTAGCCCTAACCCTAACCCTATCCCTATCCCTATCCCTAATCCGAACCGGAACCCGAACACTAAACGTAACCCTAACCCGAAACATAAGCCTAACCCTAACGTTACGATTAGGCCTAACACGAACCCGAAACCTAACCCTACCCCTAACCCGAACCCTAACCGTAACCCTAACCCTAACCTTATCCTTAACCCTAACCCTAACCCGAACACGAACCCAAACCCTAACCTTAACCCTAACATGAACCCGACCCCTAAACCTAACCCTAACCCTAACAAGAACCCTAAACCTAAACCTAAAAATAACCCGAACCCTCACCGTAATCCTAAACCTAACCCTAAACCTAAACCAAACCTAACACTAACTGTAACCCTAACCCTAACCCGAAACCGAACACTAACCCTAACCCTAACACTAACAAACCCGACCCGAACCCTAACCCTAACCCTAACCATAAGCCGAACCCTAAACCGAACCCTGACCATAACCCTAACTATAACCCTAACCCTTCCCCTAATCCTAACACTTATCCGTACCCGACCCCAACCCTTACCCTAACCCTAATCCTAAACCTAACCCAAACACTAACCCAAACCGAAACCTAACCCTAACCCTAACCCAAACCCTAACCAGAACCCTAAACTGAACCGTAACCCTAACCCGAACCCGAACCCTAACCCTAACCCTAACTCTAAAACTTACCCTAACCCGAACCCTAACCCGAACCTGAACACGAACCCTAACCCTACCCCAAACCCTAACCTAACTCTAAAACTAACCCTAACCCTAAGCCGAACCCGAAACCTACCCGAACCCTATCCCGAACCCTAACCCTAACACAAACCATAACCCTAACCCGAACCCGAACCCTAACCCTAACCCTAAGCCTAACCCTAAACCTAACCCTAACCTGAACCCAAACCCTAACCCGAAACCGAACCCTAAACCTAACCCTAACCGTAAGCTTAACCCTAAATCTAACCCTAACCCTAACCCTAACCCTAACCTAGCCATTAACCTAACCCAATCCTGAACCGTAACCCTAACGCAAACCCTAATCCTAACCCTACCCCTACCCCTACTCCTAACCCTTACCCTAACCTGAACCCAAAACCTAACCCTAATCCTAAACCTAACCTGAACCCTAACCCTAACCCTAAACCTAACCCGAACCCGATCCAGAACCCTAACCCTAACCCTAACCAAACCCTAACCCTAACCCGAACCCGAACCCTAACTCTAAACCTAAACCTAACCCTAACCCTAATCCTAACCCCAACCCTAACCCTAACCTGAACCTGAACCCTAGGCCTAACCAGAATCCTAACCCTAACCCGAGCCCTAACCATTACCCTAACCCTAACCCTAAACCTAACACTTAACCTAACCCTAAACGTAACCCTAACCAGAAACCTAACCCTAACCCTAACCCTAACCCTAACCCTAAAGCTAACCCTAAACCAAACGCTAACCCTAATCCAAACCCTAACCCTTACCCTAACTAGAACCCTAACCCTAACCCTAAACCTAACGCGAACCCTAACCCTAACTCTAACCCTAACCGTAACCCTAACCCTAACCGGAACCCGAAACCGAACCTGAACACTAACCATAACACTAACCCTAAACCGAACCAAAAACCGAACTCTAACCCTTATCCTACCAATAACCCTAACCCTACCCCTAACCCTAACCCTAAAACTAACCATAATCTGAACCCGACCCCGAACCCGAACCCGAACCCTAACCCAAAATCTAACACTAACCTTAACCCTAACCCTAATACTAAATCAAAACCTAACCCTAACCCTAACCCGAACCCTAACCCTAAACCTAACTCTAAACCTTAACCGAAACCTAACCCTAACTCCAACCCTAATCCTAACCCTATCCCTAACCCTAACCCGACTCCGATCCCTAACCCTAACACTATCCCGAACCCGAACCAGACCCTAACCCTAACCCTAACCCTAACCCGAACCCTAAACCTAACCCTAACGCGAAACCGAACCTGAATCCTAACCCTAACCCGAAAACTAACCCTAACCCTAACCCTAAACCTAACACGAACCCGAACCCTAACTCTAACCCTAACCCTAACCCTAACCCTAAACCTAACCCTAACCCTATCCCTAACCTGAAACCGAACCCTAGCCCTAACCCTAACCTTAACCCACCCCGAACCCGAACCCGAAATCTAACCATAACCCTAAACCTAACCCTAAACCTAACCCAAACCCTAACCCTAACCCTAACCCTAACCCTAACCCTAAACCTAAACCTAACCCTAACCCTAACCCTAATCGTAACCCTAACCCTAACCATCACCCGAACCCTAACCCGAACCCTAAACCTAACCCTAACCCTAAACCTAACCCTAACCCTAATGCGAACCCTAACAATAACCCAAACCCTGAACCTAACCCTAACCCTAACCATAACTCTAAACTTAACCCTAAACCTAACCCTAACCCGAACCCGATCTCTAACCATAACCCTAACCTAACCCTAACCCTAACCCGAACCCGAACCCAAACCCTAAACCTAACCCTAACCATAACCATAACCCTAACCATAACCCGAACCTTAACCCGAACACTAACCCTTACCCTAACACTAAACCTAACCCTAAACCTAATTCGAACCCTAACCCTAACCCTATCCCTAACCCTATCCCTAACCCGAACACTAACCCGAACCCTAAACCTTACCCGAACAATAACCCGAACCCTAACACTATCCCTAACCCTAACCTGAACCCGATCCCGAACCCGAACCCTAACTCTAACCCTAACCCTAAACCTAACCCCTAACCCTAACCTTAACCAGAAACTGAACCAAAGGCCTAACCAGAATAATAACCCTAAGCCGATCCCTAACCATTACCCTAACCCTAACCCTAAATCTAACCCTAAACCTAACCCTAAACTTAACCCTAACCAGAACACTAAACGTAACCCTAACCCTAACTCAAACCCTAATCGGAACCCTAACATTAACCCTAACCCTTAACAGAACACTAACCATAACCCTAACCCTAACCCTAACACTAAACCTAACCCTAACCCTACGCCCTAACTCTGACCCCTAAATGTTACTCTAACTCTAACCCAAACCCTAACATAATCCTAATCAGATTCCTAACCCTTACCCTAACCAGAACCCGAACCTAAACCCTAACCCTAACCCGAACCCTAACCCGAACCCTAACCCTAAACCTATCCCTAACCCTATCCCTAACCCTAACCCGAACCCTAACCCGAAACCGAACCCTAAACCTAATCCGAACCCTAACCCTAACCCTAACCCTATCCCTAACCCTAACCCTAACCCTAACCCTAACCATAACCATAAACTGAACCCTAACCCGAACCCGAACCCTAACCCTAACCTTAAACCGAACCCTAACCCTAACCCTAACCCTAACCATAAACCGAAATCTAACCCTAACCCTAACCGGAACCCGAACCCGAACCCGAACCCGAACCCTAACCCTAACCCTAACCCTATCCCTACACTAAATCTAAACCTAACCCTAACCCTAACCCGAACCCTAACCCGAACCCGAACCCTAACACTAACCCTAACCCGAACCCTAACCCGAACCCTAACCCTATCCCTAACTCTAACCCGACTTCGATCCCTAACCCTAACTCTAACCCTAACCCTAATCCTAACCGCTATCCCTAACCCTAACCCGAACCCGAACCCAAGGCCTAACCAGAATCCGAACCCTAACCCGATCCCTAACCATTACCCTAACCCTAAACCTAAACCTAACCCTAAACCTAACCCTAAACTTAACCCTAACCAGAACACTAAACGTAACCCTAACCCTAACCCTAACCCTAATCCGAACACTAACAATAACCCTAACCCTAACCCTAACACTAAACCCAACCCTAACCCTACGCCCTACCTCTGACCCCTAACCGTTACTCTAACCCAAACCCTAACCATAATCCTAATCCTATCCCTAACCCTTACGCTAACCCGAACCTGAACCCAAACCCTAACCCTAACCCTAACCCTAACCCTAAAGCAAACCCTAATATGAACCTGAACCCTAACCCTAACCCTAACCCTAACCCGAACCCTAACCCTAACCCTATACCTAACCCTATCCCAAACCCTAACCCTAACCCTAACCCTAACCCGAACCCGAACCCTAACCCTAACCCTAAACCGAAATCTAACCCTAACCCTAACCCTAACCCTAACCACAACCCTAACCCTAACCCTAACTCTAACTCTAATCCGAAACCTAACCCTAACCCTAACCCTAATCCGAACACTAACAATAACCCTAACCCTAACCCTAACACTAAACCCAACCCTAACCCTACGCCCTACCTCTGACCCCTAACCGTTACTCTAACTCTAACCCAAACACTAACCCTAATCCTAATCCGATCCCTAACACTTACCCTAACCCGAACCCGAACCATAAACCTAACCAGAACCCTATCCCTAACACTAATTCTAAACCTAAACCAAACCCTAACCCTAACCCTAACCCTAACCCGAACCCGAACCCGAACCCTAACCCTAACCCTAAACCGAAATCTAACCCTAACCCTAACCCTAACCCTAACCCGAACCAGAACCCGAAGCCTATCACTAACCCTACCCCTAACCCTAAACCTAACCACAACCCTAACCCTAACCCTAACTCTAACTCTAATCCGAACCCTAACCCTAACCCTAACCCTAATCCGAACACTAACAATAACCCTAACCCTAACCCTAACACTAAACCCAACCCTAACCCTTCGCCCTACCTCTGACCCCTAACCGTTATTCTAACTCTAACCCAAACCCTAACCCTAATCCTAATCCGATCCCTAACCCTTACCCTAACCCGAACCCGAACCATAAACCTAACCAGAACCCTATCCCTAACACTAATTCTAAACCTAACCCTAACCCTAACCCGAACCCTAACCCTAACCTGAACCCTAACACTAACCCTAACCCGAACCCTAACCCGAACCCTAACCCTAACCCTAACCCTAACTCTAAACCGACTTCGATCCCTAACCGTAACACTTACCTTAACCCTAACCCTAACCCTAACCCTATCCAGAACCCGAACCTGAATCCTAACCCTAAACCTAACCCGAAACCTAACAATAACCCTTACCATAACCCTAACTCCTATAGCATAAGAATTAATATCAAGAATCAATAAATAGGATGGATTCAAGCTAAAAAGCTTTTTCTCAGCAAAAGAAACAATAAGTGAGGTGAATAGAGAGCCTGCAGTTTGGGAACAAATACATTCTTTGTTTTGTTTTAGTTTTTGTTTGTTTGGGGTTTTTTTTTTGTGGTGGTTCTGAGGATTGAACACAGGGCCCTGTGCATGTGAGGCAAGCACTCTACCAACTGAGCTATATCCCCAGCCCAGCATTGTTTGAATTGTGAAGTCCAAAGATACAATGAATGTTATTGAGGGCATACAAGGAGTCCTGGTGGAGGGTGACAGAGACACTTGCTCCCTGTCCGGCTCTGCCCTCACGGACACTGAGCAGGTCCTTCTTGTCTCCTACAAAAACTGAAGTGGAGCCACTAAAATCCAGAATTTCTGAATTGGTAGGGAACTAAAAGCCATCTTAGGCTAATGAGCTAGAGAGTCACTTCTTAAGAGGGTTTTAAAAGGGTATCAAACAAATTTATTCTTAGTAAACCGAATACATATGAGCAGGTAAAAATCCAACAATACAGCAAACACAGCAGAATGGCTGCTTAGGGACAGGCAGATGGACAGGAGAGCTGACCCAAAAGGAAGATGAGGAAAAGCCACAAGGGCCCAGTGAAAGATCCATCTGGATCTCTGACTTCGCATAATGAAATATTATTTAAAGAGTAGACAATTTAGGTGACACTGTTGGCCAGAACAAACAGCAATAAAGTAGAAATGATTACAACATGTCAATGACATTTATCCCTTTGAGCACACAATGTGCACACAGCGTGCTGTGCACGTGATTTTATCCAGGTCCCAGATCCTCCAGACTGGCTTTCAGTGGTGATAAGCTGAAAGGCAGGAGTCTAAGCATTTCTTGAATGTCTACAACACAAAGTGGGGCCACCTGCAAACACTGCTCACAATCAGTGGGAAATTGTGCTGGCACTTTTCTGCTCCTGTGCCCCATTTCGGGTGGAATTTTCCCCTCCCCCAAACCTGCATGTTTAAGTATTAGCCCCTCTTAGAATGCGGCTTATTGATTCCATCTGGAAATAGGCTCTTGCTGGTGCAATTCATTAAGACAAAGTCAAAGTGCAATAGGGCAGTCCTGATCCAATATGCCAGTAACCTCATTAGAAAAGGGAGTTTGTGCATGCATGGAGAGCACATTGCACTGAGGTCATGCTTGGGTGATTCTTCCACTGCCCAGGAGCTCCAAAGATGGCCAGCATACCATTGGAGACAGGAGGGAATTTGTCATGATCCTCAGAGGAGCAGGTCCCACCATCAACCTCATCTCTGAACTCCAAGAACTTGAGACAATGCATTTCTGTTGCTCAAACCATCTGGTTTGTGTAATGTTTTTACAGCATCCCTATGAAATGAATATAAGCCTGCAATTTTCATTAATGAATGAAGAATAACAACTTGCACTGGCAGTAAGCTCATTGATCAGAGAGTTGCCTCTGCTTATGAACCAAGTGTGCATATGGAGGGCTTGGCCTCCTCACCTGGAAGCTACACAGCTACAGGATATTGCTCAGCCTGCAGAGCCTGGCACTTGGACATAGCCCTACCAGGGGCATCCAAGATGAGCTCATCTTGAGATCCTTAACTTCATTGTCTCTACAAAGACCCATTTCCAAATTAAGCCACATTCAAATGCTTCTGGTACAACACACACACACACACACACACACACACACACACATACACACACACACACGAACACACACATGAGGCCATACCCAATCTACTACATTATCCAGGACCCAAGGTCATCTTTCATTCTCTTCTACCAGTGGGAAATAAAAGGTTATTCCTGTTCCCTGAGTGGCCATAGGGGTGACTGGAAGATGAGCTAATGGAGTGGCAGAGGGCACCTTGGCTATCTGTGCCCTCAAGCCAGCCTACATGTGTCTTGTTCCATCTTATGCCCAGCTGCCAGTGGACCACTTGCAGCTTACAAGAGAATGCCAGCAGGTTCATCCCTCTTGTGAACCAGAATGTTACAAAGCTGCAGCCCATCATGGACATGGCTACTAGGCTGATGCCTGAAGTTGGGGGTGACCTCTCTACCACAGCCCAGTAGACTGCCCGAGCAGCTTCTAAAATGATGTCTTTTCTTTGTGCCAACAGCTTGTCTGTGTGCATAAACCCTAAGGGCCTACGCTGTTGGAGGTGACATGAGCCACACATACAGCATGTTTTCCTACCATAGACATCTCCAGCCCAGAGTCTGTCAAATTGGGATGGGTGGACTGCTTGCTGGAACAGCGTGGACTTGCTGCAGATCTGTGTCCTACTTAGGGGTGCCCATGAAGCTGGACTTCCACATACTTGGTGTATGAGCATCTTTCTCAAGAATGCCATGCTCAACCTCCAGGAAGTGGGAGGTTGCTGGGTAGAACCTTGCTTGAGTTAGGACACCATCTATTTGACTTCTGCAGGGAGCAGGCTGGAGAGTCACATGTGGACAAAAGGCAGCCTCTGCCTCAGAGTGGTGGTCATCTTTGCCATCCCTCCAGGAGCACAGCATGGTGTCGTTAAACTGTCCTGGCAAGGCGTGGTGGTCAGAGAGAGGAGCAAGGCTCACTCTTGAGTAAGGGAAAGTTCTGACTTTGAACTGGAGAAGATCCAGGACTAGGTAACCATGGAGGGCACATGTTCTTTAAGTTGCCTGTTAAACTGATATTGAGATTTGCAGCTCAGTACCTTTGTGGACTCTGACTCAGTGAGGGTGACTGCTGCTGTTGCTTGGTCACTGTGTGGCCAGATATTGAAGCTTGTTGTTATAAATCAAGAGCCCCCCCCTTTTTTAGTTGTACACAGTATCTTTATTTGTTTATTTATTTTTTATGTGGTGTTGAGGATCGAACCCAGGGCCTCGCACATGCCAGGCAAGCGCTCTACCTCTGAGCCACAACCCCAGCCTTTCAAGAGCCCTTCTTGTAAGGGTTCTGACTGTGGGGAAGCATAATCATATGATTGTCACAATAGGTACAAAGAAAGCATTTGGCAAAATACAGCAACATGAAGATCATTCTCAAAACACTAGAAAAACAACATTGTAAAAGCTATCTATGGTAAGCCCAAGGCCAACATCATTCTAAATGGAGAAAAATTGAAAGCATTTCCTCCAAAAATTGGAACAAGCCAGAGATGCCTTCTTTCATCCCTTCTATTCAACATAGCCCTTGAAACTCTAGCTAGAGTAATCAGACAGACAAAAGAAATTAAAGAAGTATTCATAGGAAAAGGAGAACACAAACTATCACTACTTGCCAATGACATAATTCTATATTTAGAAGATCCAAAAATTCCACCAGAAAAACTTTTATACCTAACAAATGAATTCAGAAAAATAGCAGGATATAAAAATCAATACCCATAAATCAAGTGCATTTCCATACTAAGTTATGAATACACTGCAAGAGAAATTAGTAAAAACACTCCACTCACAATAGCCTCAATAAATAAACAAATAAATAAATAAAGTACATGGGAATCGACCTAACAAAAGAGGTGAAGGACCTCTATAAAGAAAACTACAGAATACTAAAGAAAGAAATTGAAGAAAACCTCAGAAGTTGAAAAGATCTCCCATGATTTTGGATAGGCAGAACTAATATAGTGCAAATGGCCAAACTACCAAAACTGTTATACAGATTCAATGCAATTCATATTAAAATCCCAATGGCATTCTTCATAGGACTAGAAAAAGCAATCATAAAATTCATTTGGAAACATAAGAGACCCAGAATAGCCAAAGCAATCCTTAGCAAGAAGAGTGAAGCAGAAGGCATCACAATATCAGACCTTAAACTATACTACAGAGCAACAGTCACAAAAATGGCATGGTATTGGTACAAAAATAGACATGTAGACCAATGGTACAAAATAGAAGACACAGAGACAAAAACCACATAAATATGGTTATTTCATACTAGACAAAAACATACATTGGAGAAAAGATAGACTCTTCAATAAATGGTGCTGGGAAAACTGGAAATTCATTCATAGCTAAATGAAATTAAGCCTCTATCTTTCACTCTGCACAAAAATCAACTCAAAGCGGATCAAAGACTTACACACTAGAATAGATACCTTGCACCTAATAGAAGAAAAAGTAGGCCCAAATTTTCATGATGGTGGCTTAGGATCTGACTTCCTTAAGAAGACTCCCAAAGTGCAAGCAGTAAAATCAAGAATCAATAAATGGCATGGATTCAAACTAAAACACTTCTTCTCAGTAAAGGAAACAATCAATAATGTAATGAGAGAGCCTACAGAATTGGAGAAAGTCTTTACCACATGTACCTCAGATAGAGCACTAATCTCCAGGACATATATAAAGAACTCAAAAAACTTAACACCCTAAAAACAAATAATCCAATCAATAAATTGGCTAAGGAACTGAAAAGACACTTCACAGAAGAAGAAATATAATCCATTAACAAACAAATGAAAAAGAAATGTAAATCAAAACTACTATAAGATTTCATCTAAATCAGATGGCAATTATCAAGAATACAAGCAATAATAAGTGTTGGCAGAGATGTGGGGGAAAGGACACACTCATACATTGCTGGTGGAACTGCAAATTGGGACAACCACTATGGAAAGCAGTATGGAGATTCCTCAGAAAACTCAGAATTGAAACACCATTTGACCCAGCTATCCCATTCCTCGTTTTATACCTTAAGGACTTAAAATCAGCATACCACAGTGATGCAGCCACATCAGTGTTTATTGCAGCTCAATTCACAATAGCTAAACAATGAAACCAACTTAGATGCCCTTCAACCAATGAATGGATAAAGAGAATTGATACATATACACAATGGAAAATTATTCAGCCATAAAGAAGAATGAAATTATGGCATTTGCAGATAACTGGTGGAACTAGAGAATATCATGCTAAGGGAAATGAGCCAATTCCTCCAAACAAAAGCTGAACATTATCTCTGATAAGCATATACTGATTCATAGTGGGGTGGGGAGGTAGGGAAGAATGAAGAAACTTTGGTTTGTGTAGAGGACTGTGAAGGAAGGTTATGACTTCAGGGATGGAAAGGACAGTAAAATGAGTCATACATAATTACCCTATGTACATCTATGATTATACAACTGGAGTGACTCTGCACCATGTACAACCAGAAGAAAGAGAAAGTGTGCTCCATTTCTGTACAATATGTCAATATGCCACATATAACTAATTTGAACAAATAAAATAAATAAATAGATGAGGTAGAACCACAAGGCAGGTTAGTACACACCTGAAATCCCAATGACTCTACAGGCTGAGGGAGAAGAGCTCAAGTTTGAGGCCAACCTCATCAATGTAGCAAGATCTTTTCTTAGAATAAAAAAAAATTTAAAGAGAACTGAGGATGTAGCTCTGTGGAAAATATCCCTGGGTAAAATCCCAAGTTTAAAAAAAAAGAAAGAAAAATAGGTGGGGTCTTTAAGAGGTGATCAAAGCAATCAAAGCTTCATCCTTGTGTAGGGTTGATCCATATGAGAGCTTTGTCATTGTGCAGGGTTGATCTATTTAGAGCTTTGTCCTTGTGCACACTTGATCCATTCATATCCTGAACAGATTAATGAGTTTATTGGTTAACTTGAGAAGGGTTGATCCATCTATACCATGAGCAGATTAATGGACTTATGAGCTATCTTGAGAGTGAGGATGCTATAGAAACCAGCTATCTGGAGAATCCCAGTCCCTTCCCTCACTATATGATGTACTGAGCCACCTCAGTATTCTGCCAGCAAAAAAGGCCATCACTAGATTCAGCCCTTTAATCTTGGACCAGAACCTTGAGCCAAATAAACTTCTTTTCTTTATAATTAAAAACAAACAAACAACATTTCATCTGAAACATGAATAAAATATAAAGGCTATGAGAGCTCTTAACTTCTTTTTTTGTGGAAAAAATGGCAAAATCATATTCCACATTTTCAGCCTTTAAACAAACCAGGCTCTGCTTTACTTTCCAAAAATACATTTAAATTCCCGTCCCAGTATAAAGAGTAACACAAAATTTTATGTATATCTTATTGATAACAGGTTACCCTTATCCAGTTATAAAACATTAAATATCATAAATAAATATCAATCAAATTTGTTATTTTTATATAAACCTGAAACAGACAATTGCTACACACAGTTTTAGTTTAGAGAACATCATCTTGGTAAAGGGCTCTACCAAGTCTTACATTTTAAAAGGCTTGTATTCTGTAAGAACATGAATATATCCAAAATATGAAAAAGCTAGTAATGGTTAGTGTCACAATTAACTGTTTAACTTTAAAGTAAAATTTAGAATCCATAGTGTATAAAAATTATAATCACGGGTTTGCATGTTATCAGGACTAGCAAAAGTGAAAGGATAGCTTTCAATCTCTTAAAAATTTAGGAAACACTGTTAATAATCAGAAACAGACATAGTTAAAACAGATATAAGCCAGGTTTTTAAATGGCAGTGTGGCCCTTTTATGTCAGATACAATGTAGGAAAGAAAACGCTTATTTGTTACTACATTGCCCAGAGTCCTCAGGAGTGGCTAGTGAGAATGTGGCCAGCAGCTCTCAGGAGGCTCTGGGGCAAGAGCTGCAAAGGTTATGATGGCCTGTGCTACCCAGAATCCTTCAGGACCTGCAGTTCCTACAGCCCTCTGCATTGAGGGCAGCATGGACCAAATGACAGACTGCATGACCAGAGCCCTAAGGGCTTGCAGAGAACTCTACAGTGAGGTCTATGTGGGCAGAATGACAAACTGTGCTTCTCATATCCCTTGGGTGCCTGCTGTTCCCAGGAGCTTCTGGGTTGAGGGCTGCAAAGGTAGAACACCAGGCTCAATGCAGGGTATGTCTTCACTGCATATAACTGATAAAAGTTTCTTTGATGAGAGCTTTAGTACCTACACTCTCCAGGGTACCAGGGAAAGCATGGGTCTGCAGTTCTTGTGGTCCTCCCAGTAGGGCTGTGCAGGCAAACACTTATCTACATTATCCAGAATCCTCATGAGCTGTGCCTTCCTCTGTGGTGATCAAATCATTAGCCTACATTACTTGCAATCCTCAGGGGCTATAGCTCCCAGAACCCTCTGTGGTGAATGGGCAAAATACAGGACTATGTTACCCACAAATCTTAGTTCCAGCATCTCCCAGGATCCTCTGTCATGAGAATTGTAGGAAACAGAACTTAACTATACTACCCAGAATCATTTAAGGGACATGTTGCCTGGGTGAGCATGTGGCCTGCAACTCCTAGAGGCCTCCACAGCAAAGGCTGTTCATGCTAAAGGTCAGATTACACTACCCATAATTCCTGGGGATACCCTGATTACTGTGAAGCCTAGAGTCCAAGAACCCTCCACAGTGAGGTCTGCATTACCAAGGCAAGCATGTGGCTTGCATTTATCCTGGCCCTCACAGGAGGCACACAAGCAAAACACTGACTTACATTACCCAGAATCCTCAGGAAACTGCAGCCCCCAAAATATTCTGTGGTGAGGGCTGCGGGGTAGAGAACTGAACTACACTACTCAGAATTCTTGGAGATGCCCAGGTGCCTGGGTGGCCTGACACTCGGAGGCCTCCACAGTGAGAGCTGTGCAGGCTGAAGGCAAGAATACACTACCAGAATCCCCCAGGGCCTGCAGCTCCCAGACACCTACCTCTTGAGGACTGAATGGGCAAGATTTGTATTGCACCACCCAGACTCCTCAAGGGTGTCCAGACAGGGTTGTGGTGTGCTGATACTGGGAGCCTTGATGGTGAGGTCCACTTAGGTAGGATGCTCTGCACTGCCCAGAATAATCAATAGCCTGCAGCTCTAGACCTCTTAGGTCAGGAATGCTTGAGCAAAGTGGACTACAATACACAGAATTCCTGGGGCCTCAGAGCTCTGAAAAGCAACTATAGTGTGGGCTGCACCAACCCAGCACCAGGCTACAATGTCCATGATCCTGGGGGTTCTGAAGCTCCCAGATGCCTCTGTAGTGAAGGCTGCATGGGACATGAGGGTAATTCTGCTACTTGAAGTTCCCTATAGGCTTCTGGAGTGAGGGCAACATGAGGAGGAGCTCCACATCCCCACACACGTGACCCATAGTACCCTCAAGCTGCGTGTATCCCGGAGATACACGCAGCTCAGTCTCCACTGCCAGGGTCCTCCAGGGCACTTGAGATAGCATGTGGCACACAGCTTTGATGATCCTGCCTGGTGATGGCTGTGTGGGCAGAACACCAAATTAGACTGTCAAGAATCTCTGGGAATAACTGCAACTCCCAGAGGCATTCATGGTGAGAGCTGGGAAACAAGGAAAGATAATTCAATCTAGAATGCCCCAGGGAAAGGGGTGCACCTTGCAGCTCCCGGAGGCTGCTGGGTGAGCTCAGGGTCTCACAACCTTGAAAGCAGTCAACATGGGCTGGGATTTAACTGCTTTTCTTAAGACCCATGACGTTAAAATTTGGCAGTCCTTGACTACATCACTCAGTCACTTGTCTACACTTCGCAGAGGCCTCTGTGTTGACCTGCTTTTGGCCTTCTGCCCTTGGGCACAAGAGTGAAGTGTTCAGGGTCTCCCTGCAGGTGCTCATGTCTGTTCCTCTGCCTGCCTGGCCCCTGGCTACAGCAGTGCGTGCCTTGGTTGAGTCCAGGGACCCGAGTCTCAGTCTCTTGGCCTCCCTTTTCTCTTCTCCTGAGATTCCACTTCTGGTGATGGCACAAATAAACACAGCCAGACTTAGTTAAAGAAGTGGGAATAGATCCTATTCAATAATAGCTGAGGCTACAGAAAGGCACTGAGTGAAATAAGAAAGACTAGCCACCCTACTACCACTGCAGGTTAGCAGAAGCCTGCACTAGGCGTGGCCATCAGGGAGTGGTGTCTGTGTACATGAGCAGAGTCTGGCACTGGGCGTGGCCATCAGGGAGTGATGCCCAGTGTATGAGCAGAGTCTCGCACTGGGCGGGGTCAGCAGGGGACAGTGGCTCATGGTTCCATCTTTGTCCTCCCTTCTTCAGGGTGAGGACTAGAGCTCTTGTCTCAGGAAAAACTGCCAGCATGCTGGGTCAACCACCAGGGAGCGGCAGATGGGCCTCGGGGATACACGCAGCTTGAGGGTACTATGGGTCACGTGTGTGGGGATGTGGAGCTCCTCCTCAGACCTGCTTTGGCTCTGAGGAGGTCCTCCTAGCTCGAGGCCGCTGGGTCCTCCGTGTGTGTCAGGGCTGAGGAGATACTCCCAGGTCAGGACGCTGGGTCCTCAATGTGTGCCTCAGGTCTGAGGAGATACTCCCAGGTCGGGACGCTGGGTCCTCAGTGCGCGTGGGGTCTGAGGAGATACTCCCAGCTCAGGGACGCTGGGTCCTCTGTATGCCTCATGTCTGAGGAGGCCCTCCCAGTTCGGGGACGCTGGGTCCTCTGTGTGTTCCTCAGGTCTGAGGAGGCCCTCCCAGCTCCGGGACCCTGGGTCCTCCAAATGCTTGGGGTCTGAGGAGTTCCCCCACCTCAGGGACCCTGGAACCTCCGTGTGCCTCATGTCTGAAGAGGCCCTCCCAGCTCCTCTGGGACCCTGGGTCCTGGGTGTGCGTCGGGTCTGAGGAGATCCCCCAGCTCGGGGACCCTGGGTCCTTCGTGTGTCTCAGGTCTGAGAAGGTCCTCCCAGCTCAGGGACCCTGGGTTCTTCGTGTGCATGGGGTCTGAGGAGGTCTTCCCAGCTCGGAGACGCTGAGTCCTCTGTGTATGCCTCGGGTATGAGGAGTTCCTCCCAGCTTGGGGACCCAGGGTCCTCTGTGTGCCTTGGGTCTGAGGAGGAACTCCCAGCTCGGGGACCCTGGGTCCTGGGTGTGCGTCAGGTCTGAGGAGATCCCCCAGCTCGGGGACCCTGGGTCCTCTGTGTGCCTGGGGTATGAGGAGATACTCCCAGCTCGGGGACCCTGGGACCTCCATGTGCCTCATGTCTGAGGAGGCCCTCGCAGTTCGAGGACCCTGGGTCCTCCGTGTGTGCCTCGGGTCTGAGGTGGCCCTCCCAGCTCAGGGACCCTGGGTCCTCTGTGTGCATCGGGTCTGAGGAGATCCCCCAGCTCAGGGACCCTGGGTCCTCCGACTGCGTTAGGTCTCAGGAGGTCCTCCCAGCTCAGGGACCCTGGGTTCTTCATGTGCATGGGGTCTGAGGAGGTCTTCCCTGCTCGGAGACGCTGAGTCCTCTGTGTGTGCCTCGGGTCTGAGGAGTTCCTCCCAGCTCAGGGACCCAGGGTCCTCTGTGTGCCTTGGGTCTGAGGAGGTACTCCCAGCTCGGGGACCCTGGGTCGGTGGTGTGCCTCGGGTCTGAGGAGGTACTCCCAGCTCGGGGACCCTGGGTCAGTGGTGTGCCTGGTGTCTGAGAATCCTCCCAGTTCAGGGACCCTGGGTCCTCTGTGTGCCTTGGATCTGAGGAGATATTCCCAGCTTGGATACACTAGGTCCTCAGTGTGCCTGGGATCTGAGGAGATAATCCCAGCTCAGGGAACCTGGGTATGCCATGTACCTTGGGTCTCCCAGCTCGGGGACCCTGGGTCCTCCATGTGCCTCCTGTCTGAAGCAATACTCCACCAGCTCGGCACCCTAGGTTCTCTGAGCACCTCTGGTCTGAGAAGGTAACTCCTAACTTGGGTACCCTGGTGGGTCACATGTATGGGACGGAGAGTTGCCTTCTTCTCAGCAGACTCAAGCATACTCCCACCTTGGGGACAATGTGGTTCATGTGTATGGGGACTTGTAGTTTCCTCTTAGAGCAGACTCAGGAATACTCCCAGCTTGGGGACACTTTGTGTTGTGTCTACAGGGACTTTAGGGTCCCTTCTCTTTAGCCTCAGTGAGACTCACAGCTTGGGGACACTGTGGATCAAGGCTATTACTCTGTTCTAAGACCAGCTGTGGGTCAAGGCTATAGGGACACCTAGAGCTCCATTCTTTTCAGACCATCCTCAGGCAGATGCCTGTCTTGGAGACACTGTGGGTCACGTGTGTAGGGTCATCCAGAACTCCCTTCTCCTCAGAGCAACCTCAGAGGGATGCCTCGCTTGGGGACACTGAGTCATATCTACAGGGATGCTCTTCTCAGACTAGCCTTAGAGATATCCTGGTTTGAGGATTCTGTGGGTCATGTCTATAGGCATTCCCAGAGCAGCCTCAGAGAGATTTTCCAGAAACTTCTGGATAAATAGGCGGCAGGTGAGAAAAAGGTGGGAAGTGGGAAGAGAAAGCAGATTCACTCCCTGTGCCCATTTGAGAGCTGAGGATGGAGCCTTGCTCTCCTTCATTATTTCAGCAAGGTTTACTTTGGGGAAACATCCCTTCAAGAGGCTCTGATTACTAGTCATCAAAACATGGCTACTTGGATGATTTCTGGCACAGAGGGAGGAGGAATTGTTCTAACTGCTTATTTTTACTGTATTAAATCAGGAAAAATATTAAAAAATGGAAAGGTAGATGTATGAAACCCACAAGGTTATTTAAGTTAAATATGTTATTTCTAATAAGCCAGAATTTGTGAAAAAATAATTCATGGATTTTATGGAACTAAATTAATCAAAATTTTTATTGAGAATACATTTTGTCTTTGGTTGAGCAAGTCAGTTTATTTGGCAGTGTATTTGTAATGGTATGCTAAATACTGTGTTGACATTCTACATCTGCTGAAATATCTTGACTATATAATGCTTTGGTATTAGACCACAAAGTTAATTGAGGAGATTAATTTTAATTAATTGAAGTATTTATTTTAAGTAATGATTTCATTCTTTCCTCCTAGATCATGAACATTTTAAGTAAATCCAGAATTTGTTAAAAGTCAGTTAACACTCAACCGTGGACCCCTATGTTCCTGGTTTTTGTCTCAATGGGAGATCTGTAAGCATCATTTTAAACTTTTTAAGTTGATTGAGCATTCATAGTTTTCTTATTTTAATCTTTTATTAAAGTGTTTTTTTACTAGGAAATTACCCATTCCCTCTAGGTTTCCAATTTTATGTAGTAGGTTTCTGCAGTTTGATTTTTAATTTCTTCTCTAACTTTGAACTTCTGCTATTTTTATCAACAATATTTTTAAATATACTTTTTCTTTACCTTGTTTTGATTGAATTATCTTGTCTGACAGTTCTCATTATTTCAAAAAGTTTTAATTATCATTTTCTTATTAAGGTCTTTGGGACAGTTTGTGTAACTTGGTGGCAGATAACTTGATTAACATGTGAGAGTCCCTGGGTTCCATTTTAGCACCAGACAATATGTCTTTGACAGGACCCAAGTGTCAGGGGAATTGTTCAAAATATTATGTATTTACACACACACACACACACACACACACACAGATCTTTTCCAAATTGGGTTGAAATTATTCTAAGCAAAATTTGCTAATCAATTTTATAGAAAGAAAGAGGATGGTGATATTTTAAAATTCCACCTATTGATATTACATGATATTTCAGCTTAAAACCACTGAAATAATTACAGTGTGTAAGAGAAAAGTCAATAGATTCTTTTAAAAAAACAGATACATTTACCAAAAATAGACTTTTTTAAACAGACATTTTCTACTTTTTCAAATTTAGAAAGCATATTTGAATATCTTATTAAAGTCTTACATTCATCAAGTAGTTAGTTTCTCTTACTCCTTGCAAGCAAGGGAATTGACCTTCTAATAAGCATGCTTTATATATTGTCAGAAGTTCTTTTTGGAGAACTCTATTAAGTGTTTCTCATATATTCAAAACATCACTTAAAAGCATGCCAGTGACCTTTTGATTTCATCAATCTTAATTTCTTTTGAAATAATGTGTGTATACATTAGTACTTACTAAATATTACTTTGTGTAGGAAATCACGTGATTTCATTTTATATAAATGCTGGTGCTCTATATTATATATTAATGATTTCAAAATATGAGTTGAGTATAACTCATATTTTGAAATCATTTAAAACATACATACACTTTTTACCATATTTTAATGAAGTAATATAAGTGGAGACTAGACATGTTAATATCATGAGCTGAAAAATAATTAAATATAGTTGAATTATTTTGGGGTATTCAACATAATGGTTTCCACCTTTTTCTATAAATGCCCCAGTTGTCTCATATTATATGCTTGGTTTGGAGTATTCTTTTAAATTTATTTATGGTGATGAGAATTAAGCTGATAACCTTGACTATGTTAGGCAAGCAATGAATTTCAGCCCTTTTAAAATATTATGTTGAGACAGGATTTTGCTAAGTTCCTGAGGTATTGAGGCTGGCTTCAAACTTTGTGATCCTCCTGCTTCAGTCTACAAAATAGCTGTGATTACAGTTCAAAGTGCCTAGTATGGCCTAGAGAACTTTATGTCATTATCATGTTTCTAATTTCTTTTTTTCACTCCAATACACATTTATTCAACTAAAACAAAACATCTTTAAACATATTTTAACAATGTACAAATACATTTACAACATAACCTGCTGATTAAAAGACTCCAACAAAGTTTGAAGTATCTCAACAGAATTTACAACTGCCTACAATAATTTGTAGATTGGTTTAGTTTACAGTTAAATATATTGCCTTGTTTAAGAAAAATTATTAATACAAATGTATGATTTACAATATCCCCATTATAGCAAGAAAAAATAGGTTCATAAAATGTCTTTAGGTATTTATTATGCCAAGTATTTAAATGATTATTTTTACTATGACATAAGAATAATATTCATTTAGTACTAAAAGATTTTATTAGTCCAGAGACCACTGAAGAGTTTCCAGGAAGTTGCAAAATAAAATATGACTATCCTTTCTATGAAATAAATAGAACAGCAGCAATCCCTGGGTATCCCTTAAACATAAACTATAAAGATTCCATTTATTATTTAGACCTTAAGTATAAAAATAAAAGAAAATTTTAGAAACTAGTTTCACTTGTGCATGTCTAAGGTAAACAATTTCAACATTAAGTATATATTTAATATTAACAATTTTTTTTAACTCATACACAAACCAAGTGTTTACTCTTAATCATGAAATCAACTTATTTCTGAAAATAACCTATAGAAATAATATGTAAACACACATACCTTTGAGATAGTTTAAGAACATCCTATATTCTATGGATCAAACTGCAAATATCTCTGTAACATATGTAAACTAACACATTAATTTGGGATATATGGATACATTACTATATGCATACATATGTACACCATAAAATAAATTCTGACAATGTTCTTAATGATATCATACTTCCCAGCCTCAAATACTAGAAAAAGAAAATTAAAACTTTGTTTAAAAAAAAAAAGAAAACAGTTTTTATAGTAACTTTGCAAGTGAAAACAAAACAAACAAACAAAAATCAATGCTCCTTTTTACACTGGACTGAGCTCTAAACAATTCATAATCAAGAATCTCTTCAGCCATTCCCCAATATCACAGAAAACATAATTTTCTCTCTACTCAAGAAGTCTGTTCATTTTTGGTGTTTTGTCTTAAAAACTGCATTCCAACATACCAGGTAGCCATGCTGGTTAAATTCTTCTGGCTGCCCACTTGCACCTAATGTAACCATACAGGTTGGCACCCTGTAGCACCACACCCATGGTAACCATGCCAACCATTTTACTCTGAGGGAGAAGAGAGCACTAAAGGCAAATATCACCCACAGCCCTGGACAGGCAATTAGTCCTAAGCAAAAGATTCTTGATTCAGCTTCTGAAACAGTTTTATTCTCCTGAGGAGATGCCTTCCTGGACTCAAACACCCAATGACTCTTTCCATCCTCATCAATATGATTCCACCACCCAAGGCCTACCATCAGTCTCTACCTGTGACATTCTTCACTGCCCAAAAGTCACGTGACAACAAGATAATTGTCACCATACAAGCAATAAAGCTGCTGTTGAGCAATTCACAGAGAAGATAGACTATAATGGCACAGACTCAGAAGAACAAATGGAAAAATTATGCCACTGGATGTCAGATTTTAGATTTTCTTGGCCTATTAGTTGTCTCTTCTTCTGCATCAAACAATGAAACATCTTCAGTGTCATCATTGCTGTCCTGAGTGTAAGGCTCTGCCAGCGTCTCCTATTCCTACATGATTTCAGGGTACCCCTACAGGGCAGGTCAGAAGGGAGCTGAAGAGGTGCCCGGAGGCTGCACCCCTTTCACTTCCTCAAGTGCATGAAGTGCAAGATGGGCCGAGGAAAAAGACCACCAGCACCCCACCCACCACACAGAGCATTTCTGCAGCCCAACATCAGATCCGCCCAGCGCTTGGCGTTGGTTGAGGATGGGCTTCTCCTCTCCACACCCTCAAGCTTCCTGAACTCGGGGATTCCTGGGTCACTCCTCCTATGAGGGCCTTGGAGCACCCAGATCACCTCCACAACAACTACCCTTGGTCCTCCATCCTTCCCACCCACTCAGCTCTTCCTCAAGATGGACAGCCAGAGGGGACACAACACAACCACCCCTGTGCGCCCGGCTCACTCCACAAACCCTGCAGGAGGGACCCTTCCACCCGCCAAGCCTAGGCCAGCCGCCCTCCGTGCCCACAGCCCCTCACCTCATGTTTCTAATTTCTTAATAATTTTCTAATCTATATTATAGCCATTTTCTCCTTCTAAATGGTCACCAAAGTTTTTTTTTTATTGTTCTGAGAGGATATTTAATGTGAACATACTTTATGATGTGACACCTCTGGTCACAATAGGCTATTTCTATTGTAAGAGTATTTTGATTCTGATATTTTGATAGTATAATGTGAATGTACTTTATGATATGACACGTCTGGTCACAATAGGCTATTTCTATTGTAAGAGTATTTTGATTCTTAACTGTTTTTCAGACTTAACATTTTCCTAAGAGTGGTGATTGTTCACTTTCTATTTGATTACACAAATAAGGCATTGATTTACAAAAAAAAATGTGGTGCTAGGGATCAAACCCAGGGCCTCCTGAATTCTGGATAAGGTATGCCACCACTGAGCTACATCCCAGCCCCATAGATTCTTTGTTTTTATTAGCTTTATGACTAGCTATATCAATGAGAAACTTACATAGAAATTCAACTACATTTGAAAACATTCAAGAGTTTGGGCAGCCAATATTTTTATGATTTCTAAAATATAATTTCCCCGTAAAACACGAGAATATCTAAGATCACTCATAAACCATGCTTCCATTGAAGTTTCTCTAGTTTTACCACTTCTGAAGAACATCATGGAGGAAACTGACTTTGATATTCTTTTCAATTTTTCTTTTTTTAGAAAGCATCATAAGTTATTGTCACAAATTCTGTTTACATTTTTCGTTTAACTATTTTTCCTAGTGGCAAATATTTGATGCTATTACTGTTGAAGGGTATACATAGAAACAAACGAAAGATAAGAATTCCTTGGGATCAATGATTCATTCACAATGAATCAATCTGCTCTTGTAACATATTTTTTATCATGACTCTTTTGAAAAAGTTCAACCATGACTTGAAATAGTATCTCTAAAATGTAGATTTTTTCTCTAAAGTTTTGAAATTTTTAGAGAGAAAATCCATAACATAGCAATAGCAAAATAAATAATGATAAGTTTAAACATATTATTACTTTAACATAAAACATACAAAATAAGTATTTATCTTACATTATGTTAGTTTGACACATTTTTGTTATAAATGCTCTTAACAAAATGCAGAACTAGTTAAGAATGTCAATTATTAGTAATTGATATTCTGAGTAATTAAATGAGCAGGTATTTGAAAAATATAGCCATATCTTAAGATTTTATTTTAGAGAAGTTTTATGTTTACACAGAAATTGCAAAAAAAAAAATGCAGAGATCTACTATGTAACTTCTACCCAGTTTTTTTCTCTTATGACTTACGTGAGCTATCTCAGATGTGTTAACTTCATACATGATTTTTCATGATAAACAGATACTGATATGCTCTTATTAACTAATGTCTGGGTTTCCTTTGGATTCTCAGTACAGCCTCTTTCAGTTCCAGGACACCATCTAAGATCCCGCTAGATAGTCATCCTGTCTCCATAGGCTTTTCTTCGTGGCGACAGTTTCTCTGACCTTAATTTCTCAGATGCCCTTGATGGTTGAGGAGGACCTGACAGTTGAGGAGTACCTGTCAGGTACTTTTTAGATTTTCAGTTGATGTTTTTCTCATATGTAGACAGGTTATGGAATGGGGAAAGCAGATTACAGATGAAGTGCTGTTCTTCATTTCATATCCTCAAGGTGCTCACCTGACTGTTGTAGTGTTTACCAGATTTCTCACTGTGAAGTTATGTTTCTCTACATGTACACATTATATATATTGTTTTGGAGTAAGTCACTATGCAGAGCCCCCTCTTAAGGAGAGGGAAGTTAGGCCTACCTCCTTGAGGGCCAAATGTCCACCTCAATTACTTGAAATTCCGGATAAGAGGTTTTTATTTAGCCTCTTTTGTGTATCTGTTTAGTCATTTATTTGTAAATAAATGAGCATCTGGATATTTACTCCAAGATTTTGTTTGTTATCCAACTCTATAGTACTTTGCTGCTTACTTCATTCCTGCTTGAAGCATTTGGGAATAGGTTTGGCCATTCGTTTCCTGTTTTGTTTTAACAGGAAAGAATAGTATAATACCCTCAATTAGGCCTTTTACACTTATAAAACATTTCACTGAGGCTTTAAATACAATATAATATCCTTATGAAGACTCTAACATATATAGTATGCACTGAAATAATATGAGTTTGTTATCAATAAATATCATTAATGATACCACTGGTTGATATCACATACACATGGAGACCCCTAGAAAATAACATGTCAAACCTTCAAACTCATAAGATATCCTCACAGAGAACTAGGACAAATATAATATCTTCATTGAGGCATTTGACACGTATATGAATTCCTTGTGGAAGCCTATGTTATATAAAAATATTCTCAATAAGATCTCTAAAACTCACATAAAAACTAAGCTCTTTGACACCTATAATATTTTCAATGAGTCCTCTACACATATAATCAATGAGGGCTCTGACATATAATGTCCTCACAGAGGTTTCTAACATGCTCAATATCATTACTGAGGCCTGTGTCAGTCATAAAATATCCATGAGAGCCTGTGAAAAATAAGAAAAACCACATTGAGGCCTCTGAAACACAATAATATTTTTATTCAGAGCTCTCACTAAACACATGAAACTATTTAAAAAGACACTGTCTTCACTGAGGGCTCTGACATATAATATATTACTTACTGACTCTTTGACAACTATAATATTCTCAGAGAAGACTCTAAAACATATGATATCATAAGTCCTTTGAAACAAGTCCCATTGTCACTAAGGATTCAAATGCATTTAGTATTCTCACTGAGGCATGTGACCCTAATGGTATCCTCACTGAGGCTGTTGACAATAATGAAGTACTGGTACTGAGACATCTGACTCAGGAATAGCCTTGCTGAGGTGGCTGGTGCATTTAAAATACTCCCTGAACCATCTGAGAGGCATAATATACTCCCCGAGGCCTCTAACTTCCTGAGGTCTTTGAAATATTTAATATCTACATTGACCCCTACAGTATCTATAAGAGTCATATTGAGGTCTCTAATACTAACAATAAAGTATTAGAGACATCTGAGATGTATAATTGGATAACAGAGGTCTCTTGCACTTAGAATGTCTTCTTGATGCCTCTGGTACTGCCATCATGTACTCACAGAGGCCCCTTTCTATAGGAGAAAACTGAGGGCTCTGACAAGTATAGTAAGTTTACTGCCGACTCTACAAAACATGATGTCAAAAGTGAAGCCTGTAACAGACACATTATATTGTCACTGAAGAATCTTCCACATATCCTCATTGAGGCCACTGCCATCAACAGGATATCTGTACTGTGACCTTGATCCCATTCAAGGGTATGGGTTGGTGAAGCCTCAGATACTCTGGTAATACCCTGGCACTGGACTCTGACACTTAATATCTATATGAAGCCTCTATAATAGCCTCAGAAAGGTTTCTAACACTCAAATCACATCCTCAGTGAGTCTTCCTCTAAAGCCAACATGAATCCTCCCTGAGGCCTCTGACTTTCACACCCTATCTCATTTGAGCCCCAAAACACTAATGATATTCTTACTGAGGACTCTGAAATGGATATAATCCTCATACAGGACAGTGAAATCAATATAATATCCACCCTGAGGCTTCTGTCATTCAGAAATATCCTAATCAAGGCTTCTGACACTCAAGGAATATCACACTGAGTGCTCTGGGGCACCAGAAGTCCACACAGATTTAGACCCTCTGAGAGTCATCCAAAAGTACTGAAGGCCTCTGTAGGTAACATGAGGTACAATGAGTCCTCAGAGACATATATGTCTCATTGAGGTCTCTGACACATATAAAATCCCCACTGAGGATTCCATCCTATGTACAGTATGGAATGAGTCATTTGAGCCTGTATTTTCCTCACTGACCTCTGAGACAGATTCTATTCTCAATGAGGCTTCTTACACATATTAGATCATCACGAGGGCCTGTGGTGTTCATTTCATAATCTCACTGAGGCCTTTCACACTGATATTCTCTCTACCCTGAAAACTTCATCACATACAATGTCCTCACTGGGTACCATGGCACTGCCATCATTATTCTCAAGGAGGCCTCTGACACATAGAATTTCCTCACTGAGAACTCTGAGCCCTAAAAATATATTCACTGAGGACAAAATCCTCAGGAAGGCCTCTAATATTCAGAAGTTTTCTTCACCTCACAGTCATATAAAATAGTAAGTGAGGATTCTGACACTTATACTATCTACCCTGAGGCCTCTGACACAAATATTTAACAATCCTAATTGAGGCATGTGGTAATAACAAAATAAACTCAGTGAAGTCTGACACATATCACATCCTCACTGGGGCCTCTGACCTTGACAGAATATCTTCAGTATGTCCCCTAACAAATGTGTTATTCTCACTCAGGCTTTTGATCCTCAAAGAACTTTCACATATAATATGCTAACAGAGTCCTCTTCTTATTACAGCACATATATGTCATGACTCAGGCCTATGGCACTTAAGAAACATTCTTATGGAGGTCTCTGACACTCATGTAATATCCTTAGTGAGTCCTTCTCTGACACATCAGATACTCACTGAGGTCTCTGGCATTTCTTGATTATCTCACTGAGTCCATAAACACTCCTATTCTATTTATTGAGGATTCTTAACTGTACAATATCTTCACTCTGATCTCTATCACTCATATCCTCTCCTCCCTTGTTCCTCTGACAGTTACACAACTTATTTATAGAGACGTGTGAGACTCAAAAAATATCCTCAATCCTCTTGGCCATCAGTGTATATATCAGCAAGAACTCAGGCACACCTAAGAGCCTCACTGACAAAGACCCCTATTGTCTAAAATATTAAAAAAATCACTGAAGACTCTGAAAGTACCTTCCTATCAACACAGATCCTTATGACAGTTTTAAGTATCCACTTGAAGTCTCTGACACAGACAATAACTCCACAGAGGACTCTTACCCAAGCTGTACAAATGCTGAGGCATTCCACACTGTAATATCCTATTGAGGGATGTGACAGTGGTATAATCTCTTCATTGAGGACTCTAACACATGCAATGTTCTTACTGAGTAGCCTGCCACTTCCATAATATTTTCTGTGAGGCCTCAGACACATAGGATTTCCTTCATGAGACATTTAAGCCATAGATTATACATACCAAGATGTCAAACATATGCAATGCCTTCAACAAGGTCTATTCCAATCAAACATTTTCCTTACTAAGGATGTTTACATCATATATTAGTGTGACTGGGGGTTCTCTCACATATATTATCCACACTGAGTCCTCAGATGCATATTATCAACTTACTGAGGCCCTGAACACAGAACATGTCCTAACTGTGTCCTGTGGCAATCATGGAGTAAGCTCAATGAAAACTCTGACACATTCTCACTGAGGCCTCTGACTTGGACATAATGTTTTCACAGAGTCCTGGATCACATGTATGATTTTTCACTGAGGCTTCTGACTATCAGTTCATAGCCTTGCTCTGGACTCTGACAGTAAATATCCACATGAAGATTCTAAGGTATATGATAGGATTACAGAGGCCTCCTACTCTTATCATAGGTACACTGGACTCTGACCCCTGCAATATGCACATTTGGTCTATGCTATTTATATAGAATTCTCCTGGGTGTCTCTTACCCTGATAGGATATCCTCCATGCCTCCTCTGACACTCATATCCCATACTCACTAAGGCATCTGACATTCATATGCAATCACACTGAAGGTACGTTCACCCCTAATCAACCTCCTGAGGACTCTGAAACTTAAAATGTCCCCACTCACAGCTCCAAGAATTATATGATATCTTTCCTGAGGTCTTTGAAATCCATATAATAAACTCCTAGAGGATTCTGATGTATAGAAAGTCCTTTCTTGTCCTCTGACACTAACCTAGTATATTCACTGAGTCCTGTGATAATAACATTGTAGTCTCACTGAGGCTTCTGAAATATTTGAAATCTTCATTCAGGGTTCTCACACCTACCCACACTAAGGCCTCTAACACCTGGTATCTGCCCTGGGGCCTCTGACAAACAATATTTTCCCTTAGCCCTTCAACAAGCAAACTATCCTCAGCTAGGCCTCAGACACATTTTAAATGTCCTCCCTCAGGGCACATTCAATGCCTCCTCCCTCAGGCTTTTGATGCTCATGTAATATCAACACTGAGGCCTGTAGCCCATATACTTGCTGAGGCCTCTGACACACAAAATATTATCTCTGAAGATTCAGATGCATGTGATATTCTCAGACCTCTAACATATCCTCCATTGTCACTAAGTCTTCTGACTCAATGACGTCTGTGACCCTAATAGTGTCCTCACTGAGGCCTCTGACAGCAATGAAGTATCAATGCTGAATCCACTGACTCAGTTAATAGCCTCACTGAAGAGTCAGGAGCACTTAATATCCTACCTTAAACCTCTGGCAGATATAATATACTCCTTTAGGCCTCTAACTCCCTGAGGACTTGACACATACAGTATCTACATTGCAACCTACAGGACCTATAAGAGGCTTACTGAGGCCCCTAGTATTAATGATGTAGTATTGGAGACATCTGACACATGTCATTGACTAACAGAGGTCTCTTCCACTTAGAATCTTTTTGACAGCCATCATATACTTATGGAGGCGTCTTTCCATAAGTGAAACCTGAGGCCTCTGACAGGTATAGTAAATTTACTGCAGCCTCTATGAAGTATAAAATCCAATGTGAGTTCTGTGACAAACACATCACATTCTCACTGAAGACTTGGACACATATCACATCATCACAGAGGCCTCTGACATCAATAATATATCTAAACTGTGACCTTGGTCATGTTCACATTGTTACTGAGGCCTCAAGCAGTCTGGTAACACCCTGGCTCTAGACTCTGACACTTAATATCTATGAGAAGCCTCGTCCACCTACAATATTCTCACAGAGGCCTATGTCAAATACAGTGTTATCACTGAAGTTTCTGACACATAAGATATAATGATTGTGGCCTTGGACACTTTTATAATAGCCTGAAGCAGGTATCTGATACTCATATCATATCCTCAATGTATCCTCTTCTGAAACTCCCATGATTCCTCCATGAGGCCTCTCACATTCACATCATATAGCACTGAGTCCACTCACACTGGTAACATACTGCCTGAGGACTCTGCAGTGGATATCATTCTCATGCAGGACAATGAAATGAATATAATATCCACCCTTAGGCTTCTAAAGCTCAGATAATGACCTCCATGAGACCTCTAACACTGAAGTACTATCTTACCAAGTGCTCTGGGATACCTGTTGTCTGCACAGATTAATGCTCTGATAGATATTCAAAATATAACTGAGACCTCCAAAGGTTACATAGTATGTACAATGAGTCCTCTGACACATGCATGTGTCTCATTGAGGTCTCTGACACATATGGAATCCCCACAGAGGGCTCCAACCTTTGTAGACGAGGGACTGAGTCATTTGAGCCCATATTTTCCTCACTGACCAGTCTGAGAAAAATCGTCTTCTCAGTAAAGCCTCTTCCATGTAATATGTAGTCATTAAGGCCTCTGATACTCATTTCATAATCTCACTGAGGCCTTTCACACTGATGTTCTTTCAACCCTGAAAACTCCATCACATACAGTGTCCCTCACTGGGTACCTTGGCACTCCTACCCTTATTCTCAATGAGACATCTGACACATAGAAGTTCTTCACTGGAGGGCTAGGGTTGTGGCTCAGTGGTAGAGTGCTCGCCTTACACGTGTGAGACCCTGGGTTTGATCCTTAGCATCACATAAAAATAAATAAACAAAATAAAGCTAGTGTGTCCTGTATAACTAAAAAAAAAAAAATTAAAAAAACTTACTAGAAATTTCATCTCTAAAGTATACTTACTGAGGAAACTATTCTCAATAAACCTCTCCTAGTCAGAAAATTTTCTTCACTAAGGACCTTCATACTCACATAACAGAGTGAGTGAGGCTATGATACCTACATTCTCTACCCCTAGTCTCTAACATATATACTCAACTCTCTGAGGCCTCTTAAGAGAAAATACCCTGGTTGAGACCAATAGTAATAGCAAAATAATCTTAATGAAGGCTTTGATACCTATCACATCCTTATTAAGGCCTCTGACTTTGACCAAATATTTTCAGTACATCTTCTGAAAAATGTATCAGTCTCAATGAGGATTCAGACACTCAGGTGATAGCCTCCCTCTGGACTCTGACACTAAATGTCCATATGAAGGCACTGTCACATATAATAGGCTAGCACAGGTCTCTTCCTATTACAGCACATATATGTCCTCATTCAGGCCTTCAGCACTCATGGAACATTCTCATGGAGGTCCCCAACACTCAGGAAATATCCTCAATGAGTCCTCCTCTGACACTCAATATTGTGTACTTATTGAGGGCTCTGAAATTCCTTGATCATCTCACTGAGTCCATAAATTCTTCTGTCACATGTATAATAAACTCACTCAGGGCTCTGACACTCATGTCCTCTCCTCCCAGTTGCCTCTGACTCTTACATCACATATTCACAAAGGCTTGCTGTATGTAGATAATATTCTCCCTCTACCTTCTGTCTGTCCCTCAGTTAATATCTCAATGAGAGCTCAGGCACAACTAAGAGCCTCACTGGCAGAGATCCTGATTCTCTAGTCATATTTAAAAATCATGGAGGGCTCAGACAGTATCTTTCTGTCAACACAGACTCCTCTGACATTTTAAGTGTCTCCTTGAGGTCTATGACACAGACACTCTCCATGCAGGACTCTCACCCAAGCGGTACAAATGCTCAGGCCTTTGACACAATTATATCCCCAGTGAGGGGTGTGACACTGATGTAGCCTCTTCCCTGAGGACTCTAACACTCATAAAGTTCTCACTGAGTAGCCTGGCACTCCTGTCACATCCTATGTGAGACTTCTTATACAGGATTTCCTCCCTGAGATCTTTGAGGCATAGATTAAACATCCTAGGATCTCAAACACATTCAATGCCTCCAGCTAAGCCACTTGCAGTCAGATATTTTCCTCACTGAGGATGTTCATAGTCATGTAATAGTGTGATTGAGGGATCTGAAACATATTATATACATTGAGTTCTCGGACATATGTATTCAACTCACTGAGAACTCAGAGACAATACCCTAGCTGAGTCCTGTGGCAATCATTGATTAATCTCAATGAAGCCCCTGACGCATCTTCAATGAGGCCTGTAGCTGGATAATATTTTATTATTGATTTCTGGGTCACATATGTGATTCTTGCTGAAACTTGCTGAAACTCAACTAATAGCCTCACTCTGGAATTAACTTTCCACATCAAATATCGAAGACATGTACTGCATTTGCAAAGGCCTCTTACTCTTACCATTGGCACACTAATGACTATGACCCATGTAATATCCCTGTTCTGATGGTGACTACTCAAATAGAACCCTTCTGGCGGTCTTATCCCTGATAGGATATTCACAATAGGTCCTCCTCTGACTTTACATCCTATACACACTTCGGCCTCTGATATTCATATTTTATTTCATTGATTATACAGACACCTGTAAGCAACTTCCTAAAGATGCTCTAAAATATCCTCACTCACAGCATTTAGAATCATGATATTTTCTCAGAGAGTTCTGAAACCCATATAATATACTCATAGAAGATTTAAATGCATAAAATTTCCTCATGTGGCTGCTGACACTAATAGATTTTATTCACTGAGTTCTGAGATACTCCATCATAATCCCCCTGAGGTTTATGAAATCTTCGCTCAGGTTCTTATATGTTCTACCCACACTGAAGCCTCTGACTCATGATATCATCACAGTGGCCTCAGGAAAACATATTTTCTCTTACCCCTCTAAAAAGCAATCTAACCTCTGCTGAGACTTCTAACAACAATGAAGTACCAGTGTTGAGTCCTCTGACTCAGTTAATAGCCTCAATGAGATTTTGGGCTCATGTAATATCTTTCTGAAGACTCTGACATATATAATATACTCCCTGAGGCCTCTAAATCCCTGAGGTCCTCTGACACTTTTAAGTGTCTCCTTGAGGTCTCTGACACAGACTGTAGCTCCACTTGGGACTTTCACCCAAGCAGCACAAATGCCAAGGCCTTCAACACAGTAATACCCTCACTGAAGTATATGACATTAGTATACCTTCTTCCCTGAGGACTCTAACACAATTAATGTTCTGACTCATAAGCCTGGCATTCCTGTTTGATCTTCTGTGAGGCCTCTGACACATAGGATTTCTTTCCTGAGACCTTTGAGCCATAGATTGAACATACTGAGATCTCAAACACAAGCAATGCCTTCAACAAGGCCTCTTCCACTCAGATATTTTTCTCATATAAGGTTGTTCATAGTCATATAACAGTGTGATTGAGGGCTATAATACATATACTACTCACACTCAGGTAATAGCTTTGCTCTGGATTCTGACACATAATATCCTCCTGTAGACTCTAACACATTTGCTATGCTTACTGAAGTCTCTAACAAACAATAAGGGCTTCAGTGAGGACTGAAACTTCTGATATACATAATATTCTCAGGGCTTTCACATTAATATAAAATTCTAATTGAGTTCTCTGATACTCATATAATGTCCTCAGTGAAGCTCCATCTATGTAAAAGATGTAATGCCTCACTGAGGCATTTTACAGAATATACTCATTGAGGTCTGTAACACTCATATAACATTTTCATTGATTCCTCTGACACTCATGTAATGAGGCCTATGTCATCTATAATGTCCTCACTCAGTGCTCTGACATATGATATGCAATTTAAGGCCCTTACCTATAATGTCCTCTCTGATGCCTGTGGCACTAATATGATAACTTCACTGAGGTTTATAACAAATATCATGTTCACATGAGGCCTCTAACCCATATAATGATCTCACTGAGGCCTCTGTTTAATGCACTATCCACACTAAAACCTCAAAAGAATACAATCTTCTCACTGAGGTTTCTGACACATATAATGTGCTCACTGAGTCCTCTAACACATATAACATCCTCTCTCAGTTCTATATCTCATGTAATATCCACATCGAGTCCTGTCACACTAATATAGTATCTTCATTGTAGCCTTTACCAGATACAGTATACTCACTGAGGCTCTGAAAAGACCTGTGGCACACATAATATTCTTTTTTTTACACATATAATATTGTTACTGATGCCTCTGACATTTTCACACTGAGTTATCTGACACATTTGATATCCATGCTGATATCTTTAAAATTTATATCATCACTTCGTCCTCTGACACATATAAGGGGACATATAATATCCTCAGTGAGTCCTCTTACAGATATAATGTTAACTAAATAGACTAAAATATATATTGGCTTCATTGAGGCCTCTGACACTCATATAATATCACCACTGAGATTCTGACAAACATAATATGATCAGTGATGAGTCTAATACATATAATATGCTCACTGAGTTATCTGACACTTATGTAATATTCTTTATTTTTTTTATTTTTTAGTTGTATTTGGACACAAAGGTATTGTACCTTTATTTTTTGTGTATTTTTATGAGATGCTAAGGATTGAATCCAGGGCTTCACATGTACTAGGCAATGCTCTACTGCTTAATCACAACCCCAGCCCCAAATGTAATATTCTTAATGAGGTGGATGAGACATATATATCCACACAAAACCCTTTGACATTCATGTAATAGTCTCATTTAGGCCTCTGAAATATATAATAACCTCACCAAGTTCTCTTTTTTATTTATTTTTTATTTTTTTTATTATTGGTTGTTCAAAACATTACAAAGCTCTTGACATATCATATTTCATACATTTGATTTTTACCCCATATACAGATTGCAGAATCACATCAGTTACACATCCACGTCACCAAGTTCTCTTGACACTCATAAAATTCTCACTGAAATCTCTGATACTCATATAATATCATCAGTTAAGACTATAACACATATTTTTTTATTAGTTTCTCATGGCAATACAATGATCTTGACATATCATATATTATCCTCATTGAGTTGGCTGGATCTTCATATAACAATCTCACTGAGGCCTCTGGCAAAAATAATACCTTAATTGAGTCCTCTGAGTGATATAATATACTCATTGAGTCATCAAACTCATAATGACCTATTGAAGACTTTGACACTCAATAATATTCTCAATAACTTGAATACACTGGTAGAGACTTGTAATCACAATGAATCGGGAGCATGAATCAGGAAGATTGCAAGTTTGAATCCAGCCTCAAAAATTTGGTGAAGCAATGTCTCAAAATGAAAATATTAAAAGAGCTGAGGATGTATCTCAGTGGTAAAGTACTCCTTGGTTCAATCTCCAGAAAACACACACACACACACACACACACACACACACACACAAACACACACACACATGTATACACATATATATATATATATTTGCATAAATATATATTTGCATACATTATATAAATATATAATTTATATAAAGGTGTATATATATTCTCACTGCAGCTTATGACATATATATATATGTATATAATGACATACATATATAATATACTCACTCAGACCTCTGACACTCATATAATATTCTCAACCTCTCCTATATAATATTCTCAGTAAGGCCTGTAATGCAGATAATATTCTCATTGAATCCTCTGCCATTCATGACACATACAATGTCCTCACAGAGGCATCTAGTCCTAATATAATAGTTGATCTTTTTTTTTTTACTAGATATTGAATCCAGGGGCACTTAACCATTAAGCTACATGCCAGCCCTTTTATTTATTTATTTATTTATTTTTGAGACAGGGTGTCTCTAAGTTGCTTAAGGCCTCACTTAGATGCTGAGGCTGGCATTGAACTTGCCATCCTCCTGCCTCAGCCTTATGAGCTTCTGGGATTACAAGCATACATGACCTTTTGTCATTGATATTATTACAGTATACACATTGTGCTGTTTAATACTAATGTGATATTCACATTGTTTCCCAAAGTATGCTTACAGTGTAAATAGATGGCCTCTAATAGTAATATATTTACTTACCATGGACCCTTACTGCCTTCACAGTGATATCCAGACTGTGGTCTTTAATGCTAATCTACTAGGAACACTTTGGTTTTATATCACTATAATAATCACTAAGTGATCTTCTTATACTAATATAACATCCAACATTTAGCCTCTAATATTAATGTAACACACACACACACACACAGTGGCTTGTAATGAAAAATTTTCTTGCAATGGTATTTCTGAGATTTGGCTGAGCTGGATTTATAAGGGTCAACTTCCCTAATAAAGTCTGATGTCTGTTTTTCTGGCGTAGTATTGACATGGTGGTTTTTAATAAGCAGTTGACTTTCTCATAGTGCTAAACTTACAGGAACCCTGCATTGGTGGTGCAAAATGCTCTGTATCCTTTCACTCACATTCCCCACTAGTCATTGCTATGCCAGGTTTGTATCTCCATGTAAAACACTGCACTGTATTTTACTCAATGTAGGAATGGATACTCTCAGGTGACCATCACATAACCTCCAAATCAGGACATCAGCAAGCTTCTCCATGGCAATCAATCCTCACTTTCACTACCTGCCCAACTGGGGAAAAAAAGCACTCCTTTTTTACTCATACATAAAATTCTTTTCCTAAAACTCCATTTGAGCCTGTCCCTCATTCTCATGACTTTAACAGATGGAAAGTATACACATGTACTTTTCTTTTAATACCTCCTTTCAGTTCTTTGGGGTTAAATACATAGAAATGGAGTTGTTGAGTAGTATGATAATTCTATTTTTACTTTTTGAGGAAATAGCAAACTATTCCACACACAAGCTTCACATTATTTATTGTTACAGGTATATAAAAGAATGCTGATTTCTCTTCATCCTTAGCCAAAAGTAGAGCTTATCTTGGGAGAAAATCAGTAGGAAAAGTAGAGCTCATCTTAGAAGAAAATCAGACCTTCCACAATTAGAAATTAAATTGTGTAATAGCATATTGCCCCAGTGGTTGCAGGAGCTGTTGCTGAGGACCTCTGGAGTATATGGGTAGGAGGCTAGCTTGGGGGACACAACAAGAACTCCATGGATAAAAATAGAGGATTGAAAATTCATGGAAGAAACAGAGAAGGAAAAGTAGAGCTTATTTTTTGGATTGCCTTTTTTCTTGAAATATTTTTATGAAATATTCACAAGGTTGCCCAAAATCACTTGTTATTTTTAAATACTTTTATTATTTATTATTTATTAGTAGTAGTAGTAGTAGTAAAAGTGAGTAAATTTCAGTGCAGTTTTAACTTGCATGTCTATAATGACACTAATACAATATCCTGTTAATCATCTTTCATGTTTACTAGTAAAAAGTGTATATTCAAGTTCTTTGTCAATTTGAAGCTACTTTGTGGCTTTTTGTGCCAGGAAATACATTCTTGGTCTCTGCTTCAGTTTCCTGTCTCTTAGCTCCTCATTCTTCAATCTATGAAGCAATGTGTCTGTCTGATACCAGTAAGGTGATTAATGGTCTAGGGCTCCTGGGCAACACAGGATGACCATGTTCAGTGGGGAAAAAAAAAAAAAAACATCATTACAGAGTTTGAACTTGAGCCTTCCCACATATATAAGGAGAACAGAGGAACTGAAGGCTAAACTGGTAACAAATGATCAATGATTTAATGAATCATGGGTACTTAATGAAGCATACAAAAATAGAGTTTTAGGACTCTCTGTTGTTGAAGGTGCTGGCAGGATGCTGCCTGGGGAGGGCATAACAGAAACAGGCCCTTTACCACTTACCTTTCCCTGTGTGTGTGGTCATATGCTTGCTCAAATATATTATTTAAAATATGTTTGAAAGATATGCTTTATGGTGAATTGATAGTACTAAATAGTTTTCTGGCTGCTGTGAGCCACTACATCAAATGATTCAAAGAAGAGGGTCATGGAATATCTCATTTGTGTCCATGTTAGAAGTTGTAAGCCACCTGGGCACTTGCTGCTTCCATAAGTTCAAGTGGGAACTCTGCCATATTCAGGTAGGTAGTGTTAGAGTTTATATTAAGATTGTGGTTAGGGGTTGGGGTTAGGGGTTGGATTGGGGCTTTGCTGTTGGGAAAAGGGTTGGGGTTAGGTTAGGAAAATGGTTAGAGATTTATGGTGAGAATTAGACTTAAGGTTTAGGGTTAGACTTATTGGTTAGAGTTAGAGGATTAAGGTTAATGGTTGGCTTTGGTGTTAGGATTAGCAATATGGTTAGGGATAGGGTTAAGTTAGGGTTTATGGCATGGGATAGAGGTTTAAGGTTAGTGATAAGAGTTAAGGTTTGATTTTTATTGCATGAAGAAAGGCATCAGGATAGAGAAATATGGAAAGTGAATGGATGGGAGAAGGAATAAAACACCAATTGATTTGAGATACTATTAAGCTGTGAAAACATTTTACAGTAAAATGTTTCAAAATGGTTGGTGCCCCATTATTAACCAAAGTACATGCATGAAGACACAAATTGGTGTGGATAAACTTTGTATACAACCATACACATGAAAAATTGTGCTCTATATGTGTAATAAGAATTGTAATGCATTCTGCTGTCTTATAGAAATTTTTTAAAAATTTAAATAATGGTGTCAGAATAAATATCAAAAGGTAATTAAGATGACAGAAATCAGGGCTGGGATTGTGGCTCAGTGCCTAGAATGTGTGAAGCCCTATGTTTGATCCTCAGCACCACATAAAAATAAAATAAAGATATTTAAAAAAAAGATGACAGAAATAAAATTTTGAAAAGAAATATCATTTATGGTCAAGAAAAACAAATTTAATTTCTATTTGTGAAAATCAGACCTTTCACAAATAGAAATTAAATTGTATAATAGCATGTTGTTCTAGTGGTTGCAGGAGCTATTGCTGAGGACCTCCAGAGTATATGTGTAGGAGGCTAGCTTGGGGGACACAACAGGGACTCCTTGGATAAGAATAAACAGAGGATAGAATATTCATGGAAAAAAAACAGAGAAGGAAAAGTAGAGCTTTTTGTGTTGCCATTTTTCCTGGAATATTTTCATTAAATGTTCACAAGGTTGCCCCAAATCACAATGCACATAGCATGCTCCCATTCTTCATCCTTAACGTCCCTGTCACTGAGCAGAGTTTATTTTATATAATACATGGGTAGCAAAGGAATCTAGGCTCCCTCTTTAAGCAAGATAAATTCTGTGTGCCTCATGCTGTCTTTCCTTGGCTCACCTCCAGGGCTGGGAATGGAGTTCAGTGTTAGAACATTACCTGGCATGTGTGTTGCCTAGGACATGATTCTGAGAAATGTAATGTAAATGTGTGAGTGAATGAACAGCAACCAAAAATAAAGTCAGGCCAAAAAAATATTTACAGTATGCTAGTAACATATGAACTTTTTTTTCTAATGGAGGTTTTAATATTTTGATGTGATAAGAAATATCACAACGTACTCAAGTGGACACAAGTTAAATCTTCGAAGATAAATTTTGTGCATGATTCTGACCTTCCAAAAATAAACATGGATAATTGTGGTAGCCTATGTTACAGTGATTCCAGAAGAAGAGGCTGTAGGTTCACACAAGTATAGGTATACCAGGCAGCCCTGAGTGAATAGTCAGGACCATGAGGAGAGGAATAGAAAGTCATAGAAGGAACAGAGAAAAGTTGAGTTTCTCCAGAAAATAAAAGCAGCACAAAGGAGAGACATAAGAAATAAGAGAATGAAATGATTTATTTCATGTCTATGATTGGACATAAATGCATGATACTTCACAGTCTTTGCCTGTTTTGTTTTATTTTATTTTTTTATTTTATTTTTTTTTGAGAGAGAGAGAGAGAGAGAGAGAATTCTTTTTTTAATATTTATTTTTTAGTTCTCGGCGGACACAACATCTTTGTTGGTATGAGGTGCTGAGGATCGAACCTGGGCCTCACGCATGCCAGGGAGCATGCTACCACTTGAGCCATATCCCCAGCCCTGTTTTGTTTTATTTTGAGATGGGTTCTGGCATTGCTTCCCTGGATCACTTTAAACATGCCATCTACGTATTCTCCAGCCTCATCCTCTCTAGTCACTGGGCCAATTCTTTAATTACTAATGTGGGAATTAACAAAATCTGTTTCATCTTTAAGTTTATTTAACAAATTCAGTATGTATCTAATTGTCTATCATCAGCTTATCTCTGTAGGGAAACATTGAGTACTATTAACTTAAAATGCTAATTTCCCAGGAATTGAAAGAGGACTCAGGGTTAATGACAATCTTTGGAAAGTGTCATGCCTGGGATTGGATTCCCAAGGTGCAATATGAATGAGTAAATGAATGGCAACCAAAAAACAACAGAAAAATAATAAGGCAAAACAAAAACATTTATGGGATGCTTGTAGCCTGCAATATTTTTTTTCTAGCAGAGAAGTTATCTGTGGTTGGTATCAAAAGAAATATCAAAGTAAAAGTTAGAATATAATCTGTTAATAATCAGATTCAGGCATGAGGAGAAGCCTGTGGTATCAGCAATTCCATAAGATTGAACTAGGAGAGTGCATGAATGCAGGTATAGAAGAGTAGCTCAGAGGAACACAGCCAGGACTTTGAGGAGAAAAGGAAAAGCTGAGAAGAATGGAAAGTCATGGAAGATATCATGAAGGAAAAGTTGAGGATCTCTCATGCTGATTTTCACCCTGGAAGATTTACATTGTTGGGGAACATGGAGTCTCTTCTACCTTGAGGTGCAAAACTCCAATGGCTGAGGATGGAGCTCAGTGATAGAGCCATTCCCTGGGATTTGTTATGCCTAGGAATAGATTTTCAGGACTGCAGTATAAATTAGTAGATGTATGAATAACAACCAGAAAACAATATAAGGAAAAAAATTGGGGATGGGATTAACCTACAAAATTTTTTGATAGTGGAGAATTTAAGGGAAGTTGGTTCCAGAAGAAATGTCTGTGTGGTAGCCTACGGTGCCAGCAATTTTAGCCTGTGCACCAGCTTTTCCAGAAAGTGAGGTTGGAGTCATGTGAGTGCAGAAGCATAAGCCTATGATCATCCAACACAGTAGAAAACTGAGGAGAAAAAGGAGAGAAAGGAACAAAAAATCATGGACAGAGAAGAAAGTTGTTTCTCTTTCTTTTGGAATAAATACAGCATTAAACAGGGAAATAAAAGAGAGAGAAAAAGCACAACATAATTTTATTTTTTATGAAGCTAAGAAGTGAACCCAAGTAAACAGTACCTGCAGCCCCAGCCTCTTTAAAGTTTAATTTTGAGACAGGGTTTTATTAGGCTGCCCATGATAATATTCTCCCATCTCAGCCACCCTATTCACAGGAAAATTTCTTAAAAAATGAACATGGATATCAAAGAATTCTATTATTCCTGTTTAAAGAAGAAAAACAAAATTTTTGTTCCTCAGCCTGTATTTTCTAGGGTTAGAGTTGTTGGGAAACCCAAAACCTTCTGTACCTTGAACTGCGTACTCTCCAGGGCTGGAGACTTTCCCTGGAGTGTGTGATGCCTGAGGTTGAATTCCCAGAACTGCGAAATAAATAAGTGAATGAATGAAGGAGTAAATGGCAAGCATAGAAACAAAATCAGTGAAAACAAAAACATGTATGGGATGCTAGTAACAAAAAACATTGTTTTCTAACTGAGATATTTACTATGGTTGGTGTCAAAAGAAACATCAAAATGCTTTCAAAAAGACAGTCAAATCTTTAACTAGAAAGTTCTTATGGGTTCAGGAGGAACAACTTCCAAATCAGAAACAAGTAGGTATGGCAGCCTGTGATACCCACGAATCCAGAAGCCTAGGCTGGAGTTTGACCTGAGTACAGATGTTATGGCCCATCCTCGGGGAACACAGCTGGGACACTGGAGCAAAGAAGGCCTGAGAGGAATTGAGAGTTATGGAAGAAACAGAGAAGAAAAAGTCAGGTTTCTCTCTTTAAGAAAGGCAGCACAGTATTGATAACTAAGAAAAAGATATGAGGATGGAAACCAGGGGCATGCCACTTCACAGCCCCAGACTCTTTTTGCTTTTTTGTAAGTTGAATACTTTGTTTCTTATCTTGCTGCAAAGCTGTTCCTTTAGTATATTAAAAAACACCAACAAATACAGAATATTATACAATTAGGACAATATAGTTCTGCTGTAGTCTTTAATATTAGTATAATATCCATACTACAGCATTTACATTAATATAATACCTGATATGTGGCTTTAATATTGAAGTAATATCTATACTATAGTAAGTACAACTAATATAATAACTGTTCTGAGGTTTAATACTATTACTAATATAATAACTTCCCTGTAACCTCTAATGTTAATAATATATCCAAACTATAGAATCCAAAACTAAAATAATAGCTGGCCTGTAGTTTGCTAATACAAAATTAATATCCATGCTATAGCATCTCAAACTAATATAATATCTACCCTGTGGCAACTAATGTAGTTCTCATACGATTGTCTCTGAAACTGATATTATAGCTGCCCTGTATCCTTTAATACCAATATGACACCTTATTATAGCATCTTAAATTGATATAATAGCTACTCTGTGGCCTTTAATATGATATCCATATAATATGATATCTATAATATATAGCATTTAAAATGGATATAATATCAGCCCTATGGCCTTTAGCCTTAAATTTAATAAAATCTCTATACTATGTCATCTAAAAGTAATATAACAGCTGCCTTGTGGACTTTAATACTCTTATGGTATCCATACTATAGCATCTAAAGTTAAAATAATTTAACAAAATGCCTATAGTTCTTGCACTTAATAGTAATATGATATCCAAACTATGGTATCTAAAATGAGTATAATAGCTTAATACTAATAAGATATATATATATATATATATATATATATATATATATATATATATATATATATATATATATCTACACATATAAATACATATATAATATAGAACTAATGTAATTACTGAAGTTTTGGCTTTAATACCTTTTTTTTGGTAATAAGAATTGAAACTAGAGGCATTTAACCCCATCCCCAGCCCTTTTTATTTATTTATTTTATTTTGACACAGGGTCTTGATAAATTACTTGGGGACTCACTAAGTGGCTGAGGCTGGACTTGAACTTGTAATTCTCCTTCCTCAGCTTCCTAACTCACTGGAATTACAGGCATGTGCCACTGCCTGACTGGGCTTTAATTATGGTGTGCATACTACTGCACCTATACTAAGTACTATAGGAGCTGCCTGTGACACTATTATTAATATTATAACTATACTGTGGCCTCTAAGGGTAATATTATAGCTCTTCTGTGGCCTTTTATATTAATACAATATCCACATATCACATCTAATATACTAGCTGCCCTATGGCCTTTAATAATATCAACACTGTATCTGCTAAAATTGAAGTGATAGTTTCCCTGTGGCCTTTTAATACAATATAAAATCCATACTACAGCATCTAAAATGAATAAAATACCTGCTCTGTGACCTTCAATTTTTTGTGATATCCACATTATAGCATTTAAAACTAATAAAATAGCAGTCCTGTGGCCTATAGTTCTGATGTAGTATCCATACTTTATCCTTGTAAATAATATAACAGTTGCACTATTTTCTTTAATACCAACATCATATCCATAGTATAAACTCTAAAACTAATACTGAGCTTCCCTGTGATCTTTAATACTAATATAATATCTATACTATAACATATGAAAAAATATGATACATTCTCTGTGGATTTTAATATTGATGTAATATCCATCTTATTAGATCTTAAGCTAATATAATAACTGCCCTGTGGTTTTCATATTATTATGGTATCCATAGAACAGTGCATGTAAAATTAATATACTACCTTCCCTTTAGCCTTTAATGTGAATATAATATTCGTGCTCTAGCTTCCCAAACTATTGAAATAGCTGCACTGTAGCCTTTTATAATAAAATGATATCCATTAATTAATAAAATAAAATAATGGCATTTCAAGTTAATATAATAATATAATACTAATGAATATTCATACTGTTACATCTAAAAGTGATATAATTCCTGCCCCATGGTCTTCAATGCTGATATGATATCCATACAAGAGCATCAAAAACTGATAAAGTGGCTGCCATGTGTCCTTTAAGACTAATATAGCATTTAAAATTGATATGACAGCTGCTCCGAGGCCTCTGATTTTAGTTTGATATCCATAATATAGCATCTAAAACTGATATAGGGCTAGGTGTAGTGACACACACCTGTAATCCCAGTGGTTCAGGAGGCTGAGACAGGAGGATCATGAGTTTAAAGCCAGTCTCAGCAAAACTGAGGTGCTGAGCAACTCAGTGAGCCCCTGTCTCTAACTAAAATATAAAATAGGGCTGGGGATGTAGCTCAGTGGTCAAGTTCTCCTGAGTTCAATCTCTGATACCAAAAAAATAAAATAAAAATAAAACTGATATAGTATTTGCCCTGTGGCCTTCATAGCTAATATGATATCTATATTGCAGCATTTAAAAGTAACATAATAGCTGCCTTGTTGTCTTTAACACTATTATCATGTCCATCCTATAGTATCAAAATCTGATATGGCTGCTCTATGGCCTTTTGTATTATATGTTAAACATAATATTGTATTGAAAACTGATATAATAGCTGCTTTGTGGCTTTTGCTTCTAATGTGATATCCATATATAGCATCCATATATAGCATCTAAAACTGGCCTTAGAGCTATTCTGTGGCGTTTAATACTTATATAGTATCCATACCATAGCATCTGAAAATAATAAAATAACTACATGATGGTGTTTAATGCTAGTATGATATTCATAGTATAGAATATATCACTAATACAATAACTGCCCAGTAATCTTTAATACCATTATGATACCCAACTATAGCTTCAAAAATTGATATAATAGCTGCCCAGTCATTTTTTATTTTTGGTATTGGCAATTTAAACCAAAGCAATTCTGAGCTACATCCCCAGCCAACACCACCACCCTCATTTAAAAAAAAAAAATGTTTAGTTGTATGTAGACTCAGTGCCTTTATTTGTTTTTATGTGGTGCTAGGATCGAACTCAGAGCCTCACACTTGCAAGGCAAGTCTCTGCCACTGAGCAGCCCCACCCCACCCCTTTTTTAAAAACAAAAATTGAGACAGGGTCTCACTGAGTTGCTTAGGGCCTCCTCAGTTGTTGATGCTGGTCTTGAACTTGTGATCAGTATTATATTTGAAACTAATATAATAGCTACCCTCTGGTGATTATATTAATATATTATTGATACTATATATTCTAAAACTAATAAAATAAAACTACTAAACTATGGCTTTTCATACCAATGTAATATCCATATTATAAAATCTAAAACTAATATAGTAGCTTCTATGTGGCCTTTTATATTAATATAATATTCATAATCTATAATATTTATACTATAGTATCTGATAATAATATAATAGCTTTCTTCTAAAATTTATAATTTATATGATATAGATATTATAGATTTTAAAATTAATGTAAAGGGTGCTCTGTGACTTTTAATTTTAATACAATATCCATACTGTGACATCTAAACTAATATAAGAACTGCCCCATGATCTTTAATGCTAACATGATATCCACACAATAGCATTGAAAATTAATATTATTAGTGCCCGGTGGCTTCTAACATTAATATAACACCTTTAGTAGAGCATCTAATATTGATATAATAGCTGTTCTTTGAATTTTAATGTTAAAAATGATGTAGATACTACTGCAAATAAAACTGATTAAATCACTGACCTGTTTCCTTTATTATTAACGTATTATCCAAAGTGTGACCTGGAAAACTAATAAAAAAAATTTCTGTGGCCTTTAACATTAATATGATATCCACAGTGTGGCTTCCAGAACCAATGTAATTGCTTCAATGTCACTTTCATGCTAATATGATGCCCATAAGATGGCATCTACAACTTTTGCAATAGCTGCGCTGAGGCCTTTACCTGAATGTGATATTAATACCATAGCATCTGAAATGAATATCATACTTGGCCTGTGATATGTAACACTAACACAATAGCTGAACTTTGCATTCAACTATATCCATACTGTGAGATCTAAAGCAAATATAATCTGTCCTGTGGCCTTAAATATGAATGTAATATCCATACAATAGCATCTAAAACTAATATAATATCTGCCTTGTGGACTTTAATACTAATATAATGGTCATAATATAGTATTTAACGCCTAATATAACATGTAAATTTGATATAATAGCTATGCTGTGGCCTTTATATTAATATAACATCCATACTATAGTATCAAAAACTGATAAAACAGGTGTTCTGTGTCCTATACTTATTCCTATAATATACCATGTAAAACTAATTCTGCCTTGTGAATATTATGTTAACATACATACTATAGTATCTAAAATTAATATAATATAATAAATTTATAATTATATGATAGCCACATTATAATATTTTAATAGTAACATGATATCCATATTATAGTATCCAAAATCAATATAATACCTGTCCAGTGGCTTTTAACATTGATGTAATATCCATACTGTAGCATCTTATATTAATATATTAGCTGCCCTGTGGCGTTTTATACATATATAATATCTAAATGTAACAGCTAAAACTAATATAATATCTACTTTTTGGTTTTCTAATTATTATAATATTAATACTATTGTATCTAAAATTGGTATAACATCTGCCCTGTGGCCTTTAATATTAATATAACTTTTGTAGTGTAGCATCCAACAGTAATATAAGAGCTGCAAAGAGCTGCACTATGGGCTTTCTTACTAGTATATATTTCCATTGTATAACATCTAAAACTAACATAAGAGCTCCCCAGTGGCCTTTGAATTAAGGTAATAATAACATAACATAACATCTTAAACTATTATAATAGCGGAACTTTGGCTTCAAGACTAATATAACTTGTTAATATAATAGCTCCCTATGGCCTTTGATACTAATACAGTATCCAGGCTATTTGTTCTAAAACTGATACAATAGCTTCTATGTGTCTTTGAATATTAATGGAATATACATGCTATTGCATCTAAAACTAATAAAATAGCTGAGCTGTGGTCTTTAATACTATGATATCCTTATATCATCTAAAATTGCTATAATAGTTTTCCTGTGGCCTTCAATATAAATATGATATCCATATTTGAGCATTTCAAACTAATACTAATGTGATACCAATATATATCACCTAAAATTGATATAGTAGCTGCCCTGTGGCTTTTAATACTAATATGATAATCATACTGTAGCTGCCGTTGTTAGACCAGGACGCAAGAAAAGACCACTGACTCCAATTAAAATCAAATTAAAGCAAGCTTATTATTTCGACCGGCCGGGCTGCCTTTCCCTCCCAAAACGGCGGGAACAAGACAGCCCCGAGGCTTCTTTGTGGCCCAGTTTTATAGCCCAAAAAGTTACACAAAGGGGGGGTTACAGATAACAACATTCTGAAGAGCATAACACAAGTTTACATTTTTGCTGGCCCCGGCATCAGAATTTATGGAGATCTTAGAGACTCAGAGAGGGTCATTGTCCGGCCAGGGAAGGCCAGAATTTATGAGGTGTCACTAAGGTTTAGGAAAGGGTTGTTATCTGGTCAGGGAAAACCGGACCTGGGTGAGTTCAGGGCACGGGCAGGCATTCCAAGTAGGTTCAGAATTTGCAGTAATTTATAGTAAAGCCGAAATTATCTTTTCATGGTTTTATGGCGAGATGCCCAATTTTAAGAAAGGTTGGGTCTATCATTCCCCCCTTTTCTTATGTGTCCCTTTCAAATCTTTGATAGGGTAGGGGAAGAGCACTGAGGGAATTTTAATCCCTCAGGCAACAGTCTCTAAATTTTTAGAACTCACCCAAAACCGGTTTCCCTGATTTTACCTGACTTAATTAATTATTATATTGATAGTCTATTTATTTTTGGCTCCATTGTTGTAAGAAGAGAGGCGTCACTCATTTTGGCTTCTTCTGAGCTGAGAGAGGGTGACGTGAGGGGGCACGGCGTGAGGGACATGAGTTTCCTTTTAGAAGTCAGTTCGGTTTGAAGTCTGGTTGGGGAAGAACAGGTTGTAAAGTCATCTGGGGATGGGTGCTTCTATGAGACAAACAAAAACCATGAGTACTGAGTAAATGTTGCAGCAGCTGGAACGTGTCACTGTATAGAAGTTCCCTCACCAGGCTTTAACATTCCCAGTTATCAGGATTGTAAGCATAACATTTAACTTTTAGTGTTACAGTTGTCCCTCCCCATAAGATACAGTTTAATAATTTAATGTCATCTGATCTTGCAAAATTCTTTTACTAGTATGAGCTCTGTGTCTAATAGAGAAACCTTTAATTCTGTTACTCAGGGCTGGATAATCATACTAGCAAACCCGAAGCCTACCAGTGTAGGTTAGGAATATCTGTAGGCCTTAAACAAAAAAAAAAAAAAAAAAAAAAAAAAAAAAAAAAAAAAAAAAAACTTCTGTCTCTGGCAGCTCCTCTTGATAGTCTCTTTCTATAGTTATCAGGCATTTCTGTCTGAGAATCCTTCTTTGTAGCCTCCAGTCTTACTTATTTTGGAAGGCTAACATAAAGTGTATACCTTAAAATATTATTATTATTATTATTATTATTATTATTATTATTATTTAAAATGCCCAGGAATGGCTGTATTTTGGTTTTAATGTCTTTGATAAGTGTTTAAGATGAAGCAGTCTAACTGACTTTTGTTTCTATCTATTGTTAACAGTCAGCTGAGCTTTTATGGGAGTCATTCCTGGGGAAACTTCTCAGTTCTGCTAGTGCCATTTGCGCTAGGATGGGTCTAGGTCTTGCTTGACCATGTGGCTTCCCTCGGAAGCACCAGGGATATCTCCCTTCTCTGATGATTCTCCTCTTCATAGCAAATGCACTGATTGGCTTTCTGTTCTCCAGTGGTCTCATTAGTCTCCCTGATCGGGAGGTTATGTGGCCCAGAGTTGCAAAGCTCTTTAGAGAAGTCCCCTGTTCCCTGGATTCAGACTAACTCAGAGGGCAAGAGCCAAATATTTTTTTTTCTGGCCCTTTTAATTTAACTTTAATTTTAAAACTTAATCTTAAACATCCAGCAAATAAATTTTAACAGCCTTATATTAAGGGTACTGGGCTTTAATGTCTATAACTTTATAATTATTCATCTTTTTTATTAATTGGGGTCTGTATTATCCTATCTGTCTTGTAGGTGATGGCTTATTATCTCAAATTAACCCATGTTGTGTTCTTAAAGCAACACTTCTGTAAAACACTAACAGGGAATCTTTAGATCACTTATAAGGAAATTACAAAATAAAATTAACAAGAGTAAAAACACTTAGTTCGTGTAACAGCTTCCCTGAATTTTTGGCAGAGTTATACATTATATCCCCTGTTTGAGATCCTAGTAATCTTGACAGAAAAAAACAACAAAAAAAACCCAAACTTTTGAACATAACTTTAAATGAACTAAAATCTGGCCTACTGTTTTCATAGTCATTCTCACATGTAGTAAGATGGGACACAGAGCCTCATCTCAGGCAAGGCAGGGCTCTTTATAAATCTTAAGTGTTTTAGTTCTAAAGCTGATCTTTGTATTTTTAATTATCATTTTACAAAGTTTACATAAATTGTTTGAGGTCACATGAACATTAGCTAACACCATATGATATCACATTTAAAACATGAATTAAAGAAAGGCTGAAAGTTTTTAACCTTTACATAGATTAGGCTCTCATTAGCTTAAGAATACATTTAAATTGTTCCCCAATGTAAGAAGTAACAAAACTTTACATATCTTATTGATAACAGGTAAATAAATCCCCAATATATTTTTTACCATACAACTTCTGAACACCAGCTTGATATAATGCTCTTTCAAAGTTTCTACCTTACAGACTTGTATACCTGGAAGATATGAGCACATTAATAGCATCACAATTACATTGATGTTTCTACATTAACCAAGTTTAACTTTTAAAGAAATGGCAGTACAGTGCTCTAAAATAACAGTTCTTATTTAACCAGTTGTTTAATTTTTATGGTTGCTTGCTCTAGGAAAAAAAATAAAACTTAATAAACACAATGTTATGGGTAAACTTATGTTTTAAGAAATTTTTGTCTGTTTAACACATGACTGATTTTTACAATCTTATACAGACTTTAGTACAAACTTATACAGGCCGTAGTAAATCAATCAGATATCTAACAAAAGTACTCATGAATGAATAATCCCATATCAAATTTACTTTACTTATTTATCAAAATATTAGACAAATGTATTGAACAGTGCTAGCCATTTTTTTTTTGTTGTTGTTGTTGAAGGAAAAGTCTTAGAACCAAGGCATTTTAGACATTGTATAAACATTAATATTTTATGAGTTTTTTTAACACCTAGGAAAACTTGTAAGCTTAAATTTAAAGACATTTATTTTTATCTGTTTATCCAATTTAAATTGAACCATTTAAATCACATGAATTAAAGATCTTTGGATCCATTTTTTTAAATTTGTTTTTATGAGCGCTCCTTATATATGTTAATTTGTATATCATATATATGATATACGGACATATGTATATATAGACATACAACACATAACAAAAGTGTGCACACATAACAATAGTAAAGGCCTTAGTAACTTTTCGCAGGTGAAATCTCCATTGCAATGTTTCAAAAACTCCACAGTTGGTCAAAGATAGGACTGATCAGAAAAACATTAACCTAGGTCTGTAGGGTCAAAATCATGAGCTCAAAAAAATACAGAATCTAAGGAAAAAAACAAGAGTCCTAGTAAAATGACTGGCCAGTAATTAGTAAATACCATATAATTTACTTTTTTTTTTCCTTAGGTCTCAGATCAGTCTCCTACTGAGCTTGCAGGCTTCTTTCATTTGCATTTCAACATAAGTCCTGGCTGAGGTCTGGAAGGAGCAGGGAAAAACTGCTATTCTGAGCAGACACCTCAGGCCTAAGGCATTTTAACTATAAGTCATAGTTTTCAGGTTCGAATGTTGAAAATTATGATACAAGTTTAAGATACAATTCACAAAATTTTATATCTTTACATCTTGTTTTGTCAACAGATACCATACTATGATTTACTATCTTTGTCCAAATTAATGCACTGGTACACACAGTAACATTTTCCCAGGCTACCCAATTCAAAATTGGTGAAAAAAGACTGAATGATTAGGAAGTTACTTGCCAACTTGGAAGTAGAGTTCTTTAGTTTTCCATCCTAAATATTTAAGTTCTCTGGCATGAATTATCTGAAATCATAAACTAAACAATTACCTAAACCCAACTTTTAACTGCAGCATTGTGCAATGCATCAAAAACCCATTCAGATACCACATTGTTACAATAAAACATCATCTTTTAGACTCACATTCAGCCAAGATCATTCCCAAGAAACAATTTATAATATCAACACACTATTGCACATGTCTTAAAGGGTCAGAAACAAAGACACAGGACAGACAGAGAGGAGCTTCAGACTATGGCTGACAGACAGAAACGTTTAAAACAGGGCAGATAAGAGAAAAATCTCCTACACCAGTGGCACCAGAGATGTCCCCACAAGGGAACCAGATGTTTTCACAGAGGGGCAACCTGAAATATAAAATCAAGGGTCTCCATGGCGACTTTACTACATTAAGTGTCCCCTTTTTCTTTTTCTCTTTTTTTAAGAAGACAGAGGTGGCATAATCCTTACAGTACAGGGAAGGAAGGAGGGAATCCCCGAAGCAACAGGGCTTCGGCAGCTGCTGGGAGTCCCTCAGTCCCTCCTTTTACTTACAGGATTCCACCCCAAGCACACTCCATCTCCTAACATTTCAGTAGTCAATTCTCAAAAAGTTCTGGGGGGGGGGGTGGTATCAAAATTTGTAACTGAAAGTTCGGTTCCTGACCTTAGAGCCAATTAATGCCAATTTAATAATGAGGACAGGGTTTTGAGAAAAAGAAAAAGGGAGTTTTATTGATTTGCTAACAAAGGAGAAACACCGGGGACTCTGCCCAAAGGTTGTGACTCTCTTGATCTGGAGGGACAAGGGGTTTTAAAGGAGTCTCACTTGTTAACCTGGGAGATACTCAGTTCTTAGATCCCCAGCAGGCATTGCCCTCTGCAGTGGGTGTGCTCCAGCAGCCAGCCAGGGGTTTCTCTCCTCCTGCTTAACAAAGGGGGGTAAAGTTCATCGCAGTTCCTTAAAACACAGTCCAAAGGGGTGTCAGGCTGACTTGCTTTATTACCCATTTTCACGTCCAATATCCTTAAGTTTTCACCACAGAAATCACACAACAAAACGCACAAAAACAAACAAACAAAAAATATATAGAACACAGAACAAAACACAAGAAAACAGAAACCCGGCGCCAAAACAGAAAAACAGAAGAGCAATGCAACGTCTTGCCAAAGCTCCGGGGTAGGAGCGCGTGCGTGCCCGTCGGCACCTCTCTACCCTTCCAGAGGAATTCCCTACAGAACAGAACAGAAGACAGAACGATTTCTCGTTACTGTCCGGACAGGAGTATATGTGAGCCTCGCCAGGCCACCTCTCTGTCATCAGAAGAGATCTCCCTTAACCGGATACCAGATGTTATAAAGGCGCCACTTACCTATGGAGGCCTCCTCCCCCAGGTGCTTGCTGATAGTTTTAGTGCGGCAGTTCACTGCAGTGCTCCGGGGACGAAGGCTCACTCTGAGGCCTTGGAACGTCTCAAGTTGCGCACCCCCTAGAGTGGCTCTCCAGCCCGGAGCCCTGGAGCGAAGGCCGGCTTCAGAATTTCCAGCAGTCTGGTCTTGTGATCTGGTCGGGCAGGGTCATCTCGCTGGGGCACTCCAAAATGTTAGACCAGGACGCAAGAAAAGACCACTGACTCCAATTAAAATCAAATTAAAGCAAGCTTATTATTTCGACCGGCCGGGCTGCCTTTCCCTCCCAAAACGGCGGGAACAAGACAGCCCTGAGGCTTCTTTGTGGCCCAGTATTATAGCCCAAAAAGTTACACAAAGGGGGGGTTACAGATAACGACATTCTGAAGAGCATAACACAAGTTTACATTTTTGCTGGCCCCGGCATCAGAATTTATGGAGATCTTAGAGACTCAGAGAGGGTCATTGTCCGGCCAGGGAAGGCCAGAATTTATGAGGTGTCACTAAGGTTTAGGAAAGGGTTGTTATCTGGTCAGGGAAAACCGGACCTGGGTGAGTTCAGGGCACGGGCAGGCATTCCAAGTAGGTTCAGAATTTGCAGTAATTTATAGTAAAGCCGAAATTATCTTTTCATGGTTTTATGGCGAGATGCCCAATTTTAAGAAAGGTTGGGTCTATCACCGTGTGGCATTTAAGTTTATGTTCTATTTATTGTGTGGGCTCTAAAATTAATATAATAGCTGCCTTATTGTCTTTAATCCTAATACGATGACCACACTAGAGAATCTAAAAGTGACACAGTAGTTTCCCTGACCTCCAAGACTAATATGATATCCATACTAGAGCATTGAATATAATATGATAGTTGCCATGTGGCAATTAATATGAATATGTTATTCATACTATGGCATCTTATATTAATATAATATCTGTAGTGTGGCCTTTAGCACTCATAATAGGCATACTGTTATCTAAAACTGATGTATTATCTGCCCTGTGACCTTTAATACTGATATAGTCTCCATCATAACATGTATGCTGCCCTATTATCTTTAATATGATATCCATTACTACAGCATCTAATAGTAGTAGCTAAACTTTGGCATTTCATACCTGTTATGAAATTCCCAAAAAACCCTTGTGTAAGACAATGGAAAAAAAGTTGAGATGTCAAAAGATTTGGTTATGAGAGCCTTAACCTAATTAGTGCATTAACTCACACATTGGGATTAAGTGGTTTTTAACCAGAGGCTATTAATTTAGGATGGGTGTAAATTTAGGGTGTGGCTGGAGAGATGGGTCACTGGGGACATGCCTTTGGGGTTTATGTTTTGTTCTTGGTGAGCCAGGATCTCTTTCTTCTTCTTTGCCTTACCCTGAGCAGCTTCTTTCATACCCTTTGGCCATGATCATGTTTGCCTTACCTTGGGCCAAGAACAATGCAGTTGGTCATATTTGGACTGAGGCCTCTGAAACTATGAACACCTAATAAACTTTTCCTCCTCTAAAGTTTTTCTTATCAGGTCTTTTCATCATAGTGGCAGAAAAAGCTAACTAAAATACAAGGTGGTACCTAGAGTGGATTCATTGCTCTGAATAACAGCACATGGTCACATGGGGTTCAGAAGCCTGGATGCTGTTTTTTTGGGGGAAGAAATTTTGAAAAGTTTAGAGACGCAAGCTGAATCTTTAGAATGTTGTAGGTGGATTTTAATGGGGGGTTCTGGTGGGAGCCCAGAAGTCTGTAATGCTAATTGGAGTACAGATAGTAAAGACTGGACTTGTGAGGTTTCAGAAGAGAACTCTATTGGAAATAGAATGAGAGGCCATTCTTGTTAAATTTTGGCTAAGAAGTTGTGTATATTTTGCTTTGTACTGAGACTTTCTGGGAGCCTGAATTTAAAGGTGATAGTGTAAGTAATCTGGTGGGTGGTAATTTCAAGGCAGCAAAGCATTTAGGCAATGACAAAAATATTGCTGGCAACTTTTGTCCAAATATACTGTGATCATCAAGATCATAAATCAGTGGAGATTTGAATAAGTTGCAGTTTTGCCAGAAAAGTGTGAGGCAAACTGAGGCTAACAAAGGAAGTTGTGGTTGTTAAAGAAATTAGAACCACAAAAGATATGCTAAATATTTTACTCAGAGACAATAGGAAAGTTGGCCTGAAGGCATCTCAGGAATCTGCAAGACCATCCTCATCTTGTTTGCAGAAGGAGCCCAGAAAGTTGTTTCACCATGCTTAGAGGCTCAGGCACCTCCAGGCTGCTGAAACCATGGTCTCAGGAGGCTTGACTACTGCTTGACATGGTGGGAACTTGGCATCAACCATGTGGTGCTAGTTCTGTAGGGTTGAAAGACGCTGGACCAAGGGGGTCATAGAGGCATCCATGGAGATGTCAAAGTAAAACCTGGGAGACCAGGCAAAGTGTAACAGGGTTGGAGACTCTGCAGGTAGCCCCTGAGAGGTTGATGAATGAATTAATGAGAAGGAAGCTGAAACTGCACTGGAGATCTCTGAGATTAAGGGATACAAGTATCATGGAACATCTGCCAAGGAAACTCAAGGAATTGAGCAGAGACAGGCCAAGAAGAGGCCACATAGACTGCTACTAACAAAACCATAGGAGTGGAGTTACCCAGGCACTTAGGATAGAATATCACAATGCCATATGCCTTAGATGCTAGATGTGAAAATACAGGTTTTGTTTGCCCAGCTGGATTTTGGTCTTGCTTTTGTTCCGTGCCTCTCTCTATGCCCCTATTTCTCCCTTGTAGAATGGAAATGTTTACTCTGTGCCATTATATATTGAATGTGTGTGTGTGTGTGTGTGTGTGTGTGTGTGTGTGTGTGTGTGTGTGTGTATTGATTTTTTACAGGGGTTTTCACACTGTGACTTTGTTTTGAATCTCAGAAGAGACTTTGGAATTGGACTTTTGGGGAATTCTGAAACTGAAGAACATCTAGACTCTTGGCAATGGACTCAATGTATTTTGCATTGTGAGATGAGCATGAACTTTTGAGCAGCAGAATATTATGGTTTAGATCTGAGATGTCACTCAAAATGTCATGTGTAAAAAAATGCAAGAAAGTTTAGACATGAAATGATTGGGTTATGAGAGCCTTAACCCAATCAGTCCATTAATCCACTGAGGGTTTAAGTGGGTGGAAACTGTAGTAAGGTAGTGTGTGGCTGGAGGAGGTGGTTCACTGGGGGCATTCTTTTGAGGTGTATTTGTTCCTGATGAGCAGATTTCTGTATCTGCTTCCTGTTTGCCACATTCTGAGTGGCTTTCCTCCTCCACAACAATGGAGTTGGCCTTTTATGGGCTGAAACCTTGGAAACTGTGAGTGCCAAATAAAATTTTCATTCTCTAAAAATGTTCTTGTCAGAAATTTGAGATACAAAGGTAAAAAACCTAACTAAAATAATACTATACTATCCAGAAATAATATAATAGTTGCTTTTTGGCTCTTTGTACTAATATAATATCCATAGTATAGCATCCAAAATTAGTTTAATACTATTATGATATCAATACTATAGCATCCAAAACTAATATAATACCTGAACTATGTCCTTTAATACTATGATGATATTCATAGTTTAGTAACTACAACTAATATAATACCTGTCCTATGGCCTTTAATATGAATATAATATCAATCATGTGGCCTCTAAAAGTGAAATAACAGCTGCCTTGTGGTCTTTTAATACTAATATATTATCATCTGCACTATGGAACCAAAACTGATATAATAACTCCCCTGTGAACTTTAATATAATATCCATATTGTGGCATCTAAAGCTGATATAATAACTAAAATGGTATATTTAATATTAGTATTATACCCATACTGTGGCTCCAAAGCTATTATAATAGCTCCATATGGTCTTTAATATAAATATAATATCCATACTATAGCATCTAAAACTAATATAATAGCTGTCCTGTGGCTTTGAATACTACTATGATATTTGTATTATAACATCCAACATTAATATAATATTTTTCATTAGTACCATGAGTACTAAAATGATATCCATAAAATTTTACCTAAAATTCCTATAATATCTGCTTTATGGCCTTTAACACTAATATGGTATTCATATGCTCTTACATTTTAATATAACATCGATACTAGGACATATAAAATGAATATAATAGCTACCTTGTGACATGTAATATTGATATAACATCTATATAATACCTATAAGACTAATATAGTAGGTTCCATGTGGCTTTTAATATTAAAAAAATATCTTTACTTTCACATCTAAAATTGATAGAAAAGCATCCCGTGACCTTTAATACTCATAAAATATACACACAGTAGCAATTAAAATTGGCATAATAATTGCCTTGTGGCCTTTAATACTACTATCATATCTATTCTAGAGCATCCAAAACTGATGTAAGAGCTGTCCTGTGTGGCCTTTAATGCTAATATGATATTCGTACTACAATATTTAAAACTGATATAATATTTGCCCTGTATCTTTTAATTCTAATATCTTATCCACATTATTAGGTAATACTGATACAGTAACTTCATTGTGGCCTTTAACACTAATATCATATCTATCTTATAGCATGTAAAACTGTTATATTAGCCACCCCATGACCTTGAATACTAATATTATAAGATAGCATTGAAAATTGTTATATTAGCTACCTATAGATTTAGTATTATTATTTTATCCTCACTATAACATCTCAAATTATTGTAATAAGTTCCCTGAGGACATTAGTACTAATAAAATAACCAGATTATAACATAAAAATAGAATATAATAACTGCCTTGTGGCCTTTAATTCTAACATGATATACATATTATGGGCTCAAAAATTAACCTAATAGTTGCCAAAAAGCTTTTAATAATAATGACCATATTATATAGCATCTGAAATGAATATAATAGCTGTCCTGTCTTCTTTAATACTAATATAATATCCAACCTAAAACAACTAAAACTGACATAATCATTGCCCTTTAGGCTTTAATACTAATATGGTATCCATAAAACAGCATCAAAAATAATGTAATAGCTGAAATTTGGCCTTTATTATTAATGTAAAATCCATAGTATCACACACCTAAACTAACTTTTTGTAGATGTTAATATTAATAAAATAAATATACTGTGGCCCATAGTACTAATACAAAGGCTGTCATGTGACCTTCAATATTAATATATATCCACAGTATAACACCAAATGCTAATATATAATGGTTGATGTGTGGCCTTTAGTACTAGTATGATATCTTTATAGCATCTAAAATTAACAATATCTGCTTAATTGCCTTAAGTTATATGATGCCCAAACTATACCATCTGAAGCTGATATAATAGTTGCCCTATAACATTTAATATTAATATGAAATACACACTAGAGATCATCTAAATCTAATATCTGCCATCTGATCCTTAATACTAATTTCTGTACTATAGCATCTAAAATTAATAAAATAGCTTCCTGTGGTTATTAATAAAATATCAATATTGTGGCCTCTAAATCTGAAATAATACCTGCCCTGTGGCCTTTTGACACTAATATTCATAATGTAGCATCTAAAACTAATAAAGTAACTGACCTATGCAGTTTAATATTAATATTATAGCTATAATATCATTTTTAAAACTAATATAATTCCTCTACAGTAGCCTTTAATCGTAATACAATATCCATCCTATAACATCTAAAACTAACATAAAAGCTGTCCTGCGGCATTTAGTACTCACATGTTATTCATAATATAAAACATAAAGCTAATGGGTCGGGGATGTGGCTCAAGCAGTAACGTGCTTGCCTGGCATGCGCGGGGCACTGGGTTCAATCCTCAGCACCACATAAAATAAAATAAAGATGTTGTGTCTGCTGAGAACTAAAAAATAAATATTGAAAAATTCTATCTGTCTCTCTATCTTAAAATAAAATAAAGCAAATATAATTGCTCACTATGGCCTTTAGTGCTTATATGGTACCCACACATAGCATCTAAAATAATATGATAAATCCCTTGTGAAATCTAATACTAGAATGTTATCCATATTGTGTCACATAAAAATAATACAAGTAGTACTGGGGTATTTAATATTAATGTAATACCATACTCTTATCATCTTAGAGTGATAAAATAGCTGCCCTGAGCCCTTTAGTTCTAACATAATATTCATATTATAGCATTTAAAACTGATATTATAGTTTCTCTATGGCTTTTGATCCTAATATGATACCCATACTCATATTTAGATGCCCTTAAAATAATATAATATTTATATAATAGCATCTAAAATAAATATAATAGCTGCTCTGTGGCCTTTAAATTCGATGTAATATCAATTCTATAGCATGTAAAACTAATTTAATAGCTGTTCTATGTCTTTAATACTCAATAATATCCATACTATAGCATGCAAAATTAATAGCTGCCCTGTGGCCTTTAATGTTAATATAAATCCTTGTCATAACTTTGAAAACTAATGTAATAGTCCATGTAGTTTTTTTGTGGTAAATGATATTCATTATTGAGCTCAAGCTATAATATAGTTACCCTGAGTTTTCAATACTAAAGTAATATCTTTAATATAGCATCTTAAACTAATATAATAGATGGTCTGTGAACTTTAGTATTAATTGAACATCTTAAACTAAATAGCATCTTAAACTAATATATGTCCTGTGGCTTTTAATATTAATATGACATTCTATATTAGTGAATCAAATACTAATATAATAAGTACCCAGTGGCTTCATTATTAATTGATATTTATACTATAGCACATAAAATTAATATAAAACCTGCCTGGTGGCCATTAATATGAATGCAATAATATTATAAATGTAATATATATACTATATATATTATATATACTATATATACTATATATATTCAATACAACTGTATCTGTACCTAATATAATATCTACCCTGGGGCCTTTAATATTAGTATAATTGAGCATACTATAGTGTCTCAAACTGATACAATAATTGCCCATTGATTTTGCATACTAATGTAATATGCATAGTAAACCATCAAATATGAATATAATACCTGCCTGTGATGATTAATATTAATGTAATGTCCATACTACTACAACTGATACTTATATAATATCTGCCCTGTGGCCCTTATTATTAACGGAAATCCATACTATAACATCTTTTAAATTTTAAAATATTTTTCTTAGTTGTAGATGAACACAAGACCTTTGTTTTATTTTTTTATATTTATGTGGTGCTGACGATCAAACCCAGTGCTGCACATGTGCTAGGTAAGTGCTCTACCACTGAGCTGCAAACCCAGCCTCTATAATATAATATCTTAAACTAATAACATAGCTTTTTTGTGGCCTTTAATATTATTAATATATTAATATACATACATACATACTGTGACTTCTAACAATAGAATAACTTGCCTGTGGCCTTCTATATTAATATTATATCCATACACAAATATAATAGATCTCTTCTGGCCTTCAATATCAATGTAGCATTCCTACTACAGAATCTTAAAACTAATATACTCCCTGTCCTGTGCTCTTAGTACTAATATGGCATCCATAAAATAGCAACTAAATCTTATGTAATATCTGCTAGGTGACCTTTAATACTAATGTAGCATACAAAACTAATATAATAGCTGCCCTGTGCTATAATAATAAGGTATTAATACTATAGCATCTAAAACTGAAAGAAGAGCTGCCTTATGGCCTTTAGTACTCATGATATTCATATTATAGCATATAAAACTCATGTGATAGCTGCCTGTGGCATTTAATGCTGATATGGTATCCATATAAGAATATCAAAAACTGATAGATTTGCTGTGGGTTTAATATTAACATGATATCCATATGGTGGCCTCTAAAACTGAAATAATAGCTGCCTGGTGTCCTTTTAATACTAATCCAGTATCTAAACCTAGCATCTAAAACTGATATAATAGGTGCTCTGTGGCCTTCATTACTAATACATCTATAATTGTAGCATCAAAATTTAATATAATAGCTGCCCTGTGGCATTTAATACTAACATGATATTCATATTATAGCATATAAAATTGATGTAAGTGCTGTGCTGTGGCCTTTTATACTAATATGATATAGATAGTGTGGCACTAGCATGAACATAATGGCTGTTCAGTTGCCTTCAATAATAATACAGTATCAATACTGTGGCAGCTGAAACTAATAAAATATCTGCCCTGTAGCCTTAAAGACTATTATGTTATCTATATTATAGCTTCTATAGCTAATATATTGTTTGTTCTTTGGTATTTAATATTAATATGATATCCATATTACAGCTTCTAAAACCAATATAAAAATGGCCTGTTGCCATCTAACCCTAATATGAATATGATATCCATACTTTAGCCATAAAACTAAAATAACAACTGCCCTGTAGCATTTAATATTAATATAATATGCATTATTTGGCCTACAAAACTAACATAGTAGCAGCCATGTGGCCTTTAATATTAATATAATACATACACTGTGGCCTATAATCTAATATAATGGCTGTCTCATGGCCTTTAGTACTAACATGATATTCATACCATAGTATCCACAACTAATATCATAGTTTTCCTATGAAATTTACAATTTATATAATATAGGTATTATAGATTTTAAAGTTAATGTAACAAGTGCCCTGTGACCTTTAATTTTAATATAATGTCTATACTATAGTATCTAATACTAATATGATAGCTGCCCTATGATCTTTAATATCAACATGATATCTATACAATAGCATTAAAATTGATATACTAGTCCCCTGTGGCTTTAAACATTAATATAGTATCTTTAGTAGAGTGTCTAATACTGACATTATAGCTGCCCTGTGAACTTTCATGTTAATATGATGTAGATACTATAGCAACTAAAACGAATTAAATCACTGACCTCTTTCCTTTATTATTAACATAATATCCAAATACATTTTCTATGGCCTTTAACATTAATATGATATCCACAGTGTGGCCTCCAGAACCAATGTAATTGCCTCAATGTTGCTTTCATGCTAATATGATGCCCATAAAATAGCATCTACAACTAATGCAATAGCTGCACTGAGGCCTTGGCATGAATTTGATATTAATACCATGGCATCTGAAATGAATATAATATTTGACCTGTGGCAAGTAATACTAATATAATATTTATTACATAGTATCTAAAGCTAATATAATAATTAATCCTGTGTCGTTTAATATTACTTTGATATCCTGCTAGAATATCTAAAACTAAATGATAGCTACACTTTTTCTTTTATTTGTACTATTCATAGTGTAGCATCTGATACTAATATATTAATATTCATGTAACATTTTTATTTAGTATCTAAAATTAATATAATATCTGTACTGTGGCTTTTAAAGCTAATAGGATGTTAGTATCATAAATAGGTATTATAGCATCAAAAACTAATATGTATACAGTATCATCTAAATCTAACATAATATTTGTCCAATGGCCTTTAATAGTAATATAATATCCATACTAGAGCATATACAACTAATGTAATACTGCCTTGTGCCTTGTTACTATATCCATAGCACAGTATCAAAACCTGATATCATAGCTGCACTGTGGCTTTTAACTCTAATATAATATCCATACATAGCATCTAAAATGAATGTAGTAGCTGATTTGTGGCCTTATTATTAATTTGATATCCATAGTGAAGCATGTAATACCAATATAATACTTGTCTTATTGCCTTAATACTAACACGTTTTCCACATGTAGCACATAAAACTAATAAAATAGCTATGCAGTGGTGCTAAAGACTAATCTGATGTCCATAGTGTAGAATCTGTTACAAATAGATTTGATGCCCTCTAGCCTTTAATATTATTATAATGTCTATACTATACTTTCTACAATTTATACAATAGCTTCTCTGTCACTTTTTATGTTACAGGAATATCCATAGTATTGCATCTAAAACTAATTTTATATCTTCCCTGTGGCCTTTAGTACTAATATTTTATCCACACTATAGCATTGAAAATTAATATAATAGCTCTACTGTGGACTTCAATATTAAAGCCATTCTTTAATCTCTAAAACTAATATAACAATTGACCTGAGACCTTTAATATTAATAATACCCATACTTTTGCTCTAAAACTAATATAATAGCTGCCACATGGCCTTAATGTTAATGTAATATTCATACTGTGGCTTAAAAACTAATATAATGGCTACTTTTAATACTAATGTGATATACATAGTATAGAATAAAAAAACTAATAGCTGCCTGTGGCCTTTAATATTAACATAATATCCATACTTTTGGCCTCTAAAATTTACACAATATCTGCCATGTAGCTTTTAATATTAATAGAATATACAAACTGTGACATATAAACTTATATAATGGCTGCCCTGTGGCCTTTGATACTAATATGACTTCTACATGTCATATCCAAGACTAACAAAATAGAGCCCTCTTGTTTTAGTCATCTTTTTTCATTGCTGTCACCAATTGCACAATTGTAGAAGAGGAAAGGTTCATTTGGAGGCTCACAGTTTCAGAGTTCTCAGTCCACAGACAGCTGGATCCATTCCTTGTCTTTCAGGATGAGGCAGGATATCATGGTAGAAGAGTGTGGTGGAGGAACGCAGCTCTCATGATGATCAGAAATCAGAGACAGAGAAAGAGATCTCCAATTGCCAGATACAAATATATCCCCAAAGACATTTTTCCAATGCCCCAAGTTCTCCAGCCACACCTCACTGGCCTTCAGTTACCACTCAATCAATCCCATCAGGTGATTAATTTACTGATTGTGTTAAGACTATTACAACCCAATCTCTGAAACTTCTTGCATTGTTTTATACATGAATACATAATTCATTCCTAAGAGTCCCCATAGTTTCAACAGTTCCGATGTTGCTCAAAGTTCAAGTCCAAAGTTAAGGCATGCAGCAGTCTGGCTGGGCACAATTCAGGAGCCACTTGTCAAAAGAAACTAACTTTATTTTTAGAACTACAAATGCCAAGCAAAACAGCTCCTCAGGAAAAGAAACCCTCAGAGCCCAACTGCCACCATGGGCTTCCACAAGCCCCTCACCCACACAAACCTCCCCACCTCCCACAATCCTCCTGCTCTTGAGGTCGATTGGCTGGGTCACATGGGCGGAGCCAAAGAAGTCCCCCAATGAGCATTTCTGTAGTCTGAAGGGCAGGGAAACCGCCCAATGAACATCACCGCAGAGGAGCCAATCAGCTAGATGTTGCTGGGGCCACTGTGAACCAATCATCAGCCGGCAGCTGGAAGTTTGCTGGCAGCTGGAAGTTTGCTGGGGCCCCTTTGGCTGTGGCTCTCAACATCTCCCCCTCTCTGTTTAAACAACAAGCATGTGGCTTAGGGACCGTGCCTGCCTTAGGTTGTCCAATACTACATATGGTCCTTACCCGTCTTCGGATGAGCTGACCTCAGGGCGTCAGCCTCCTGTCTTAGGTTGATACCATTGAAATTGGATCTTACCTGTCATTGACTACCGGTCCAGTATACAGCCACACCTGTGGAGAGGTACCAGCAGGGGGGTGAGGTTCTTTGCCTCACCTCTGTTGGCCCCCAAATTTTAGCTGAACAACATGACAAGCAGAAGGGAGGAAGATATACCACGCCAATTGACGGCTCCTTTTGGGAAAATTGTACCACCGATGACATCATCATCAAAAATACCCCAACACTATCACAAGTCGCTGCACCAACAGATAGTTCGCAATGCATACAAGTGAGTTCACAATGCATACAAGTGACACATAGTTTAGGCAAGTTCTGTAAGCGGTTCAGTGATGGCTATTGCAGAAACTGTAGATTAGTTTTATCTTTCTCTTCACTGGCACAGGGATGAAGATAGGAATTCTGGCAATAATGGCTAAAGAAAAAATTATGTAACATTCCAGAAGGTACTAAAAGAAAACAATTTTCTTAACAATTTACATTGTCTTCAATGGCACTGGGATGAAGATAGGAATTCTGGCAATAATGGCTAAAGAAAAAATTGTGTAACATTCCAGAAGGCACTAAAAGAAAACAATTTTCTTAACAATTTACATTATCTTCACCGGCACTGGGATGAAGATAGGAATTTTGGCAATAATGTTTAATATTAATAATTGTGTAACATTCCAGAAGGCACTAAAAGAAACCAATTTTCTTAACAATTTACATTATCTTCAAGAGAATTATTAAATATAATGAAAAGGATAGGTGAAAGTAAACAAACAGATCTGTTAACCTCCTTTTTGTTTACATATTAAAACAATTCTTAACCGTTATTTACCCAATTTAAATTAAACGATTTAAATCACATGAATAAAAAAAAATATTTGGATCCATTTTTTCATGAGCGCTCATCATATATGATATATGGACATACGTACATTCAAACATATAACACAAAACACAAGTGTGCACACATAATATAATACATACAACACATAACATAATAGTAAAGGCCTTATAACTTTTTACAGGCGAAATCTCCATTGCAATGTTTAAAAACTCTATAGTCAAAAAAAAATAAATAGAACTGATCAGCAAAACATTAACCTAGGTCTGTATGAGCTCAAAAAACAAAATAGAACTTCATGAACGACCAATAAAAAAAAAAAAAAAAAAAAGAACTTCATGATATGGGAAAGGGCAATAATAAAACAGATATTGTAAAAAGCATCCTGGTTCTGTAGCAGATGTAAGGATAGCCAAATTGGAGTTTTGGATATCAGCTGTTATTGATTTGAGCCAAATCATCTTCTTTATGGTCTGTAGAATTCGCTTTAGTTAATCTCTCTGGAATCCAAATTGGCTGCTGTTCTCCCTGTGGAAACACACAAACAGACCCCCAACTCCAGACAATCACTGGGTTAGGATTTTAGTTAATCTCTCCGGAATCCAAATCGGCTACTGTTCTTCCTGTGGAAACATACAAACAGGCCCCCAACTCCAGACAATCACTGGGTCATGACCTTGGTTAATCTCTCTGGAATCCAAATCGGCTGCTGTTCTTCCTGTGGAAACACACAAACAGACCCCTGACTCCAGACAATTACTGGGTCAGGACCTTTCCATTGTCCTGTTAGAATATCTTTCCAAAGTACCTTGGGCTTATGTACATTTTTTGGACACATATGCCTTTCTGCAGCACTAAATCCTGATGAATCCAATTTTAATAAGTTTAGAGTAAAAAGGGTTATTTTAAGTTTATCTTTGGGGAATATATACCCCTTCCCAATTCCGTCTTTTTGCTTTAATAAGTACATTTTAATAGGCTGATGAGCTCTTTCAACTATGCCTTGTCCCTGTGGATTGTATGGGATTCCTTTTATATGAGTAATGCCAAATGATGAGCAAAATTGTTTAAAAGAAGTAGACTTATAACCAGGGGCATTATCTGTTTTTAACTGTTTTGGAATGCCCACAGTGGCAAAATTTTGTAAGTAATGAGCTATAACATCTTTAGTTTTTTCTCCGGCATGAAGGGAGCCCATCAAAAATCCAGAAGAAGTATCAACTGTAACATGCAAATATTTTAATTTTCCAAATCCTGGCAAGTGTGTGATGTCCATCTGCCAAATATGGTTAGGTATCAGTCCTCTAGGATTGACTCCAAGATTAACTTGTGGTAAAAAGGTCACAAAATTTTGACATTGTTTTATTATTTGTCTAGCTTGTTCCTTAGTTATTTTAAAATGCTTTTGTAAAGTATTAGCATTGGCATGGAACCTTTTATGAATATTTATAGCTTCTTCTAGTATAGTGAAAATATGTATGTCATGTGTAGTTTATCTGCTAAATCATTGCCCAAACTAAGGGCTCCAGGCAATCCTGTATGTGCCCTGATATGTCCTATAAAGAATGGATCTTTTCTGTCCCAGATTAAACTTTGCATAGTGGAAAACAAAGAGAAAACAGTAGAAGAAGGGGAAATCCTACCAGCATCTTCAAGGGATACTATAGCATTAACTATATACTGACTATCAGAAAATAAATTAAATGCAGAATCTTTAAACATCACAAAAGTTTGGAATACTGCATTAAGCTCTACGTTTTGAGCTGATTGTTTGGGTACTAAAAATGTAAAAGTTCGATTAGGTGTAACTATTGCTGCTGTACCATTATTTGACCCATCAGTGAATATATTTGGAGCATTCATGATAGGTGTTTTTCTTGTCATTTTTTGAAAAATTAAAGGATGCAATGACCAAAAAGACAATAAAGGATTAGATGGTAAGTGGTTATCAAATGAAACATTAGATTTGCACATGATTATTGCCCAAATATTTAACTCATTAGCTAATTCATCAATTTGATTCATAGTATATGGAGTAATAATTTTATTAGGAGAAATTCCAAACATTGCCTTTGCTGTTTTTATTCCTTTGAGTATTAATTGTCCTACAGCCTCAGGATACCTAATAAGAATAGTGTTAGGAGAATAACATAAATGTATCCATAATAATGGACCTTCTTGCCAAAATACTCCTGTAGGAATATTTTTTGTTGGTAGTACAATAAATAATAAAGGCAAACTTATATCAATTCTATCCAAATGCATATTTTCCATATATGTTTCAATGATTTTTAATGCCTTTCTTGCTTCAGGCATTAACATTCGGGGTGAATTTGGATCTGATGGACCTCTTAGGATATCAAATAAAGATCCCAATTCTCCTGTTGGAATACCTAGATAAGGCCTTATCCAATTTATGTCTCCTAATAACTTTTGAAAGTTGTTAAGTGATTTGAGTTGATCTACTCGTATTTGAATTTTTGGTGGACAGACCGTGGTTGAAGATAATAGAACTCCCAAATAATTAATTGGAAAATTTAATTGTACTTTATCTATTGCTTTCTCTAGATTATAATTTTTTAATAAGTTTGTAAGTGTGGCATAACATTCTAGCAATGTGTTTTTAGCTTTGTGTGCTAATAATATATCATCCATACAGTGAAATATTTGTAGCTCAGGATTTTGATTTCAAGTGGCTGGATTACTTTGTTAACATAAATTTGACACATAGTTGGGCTGTTAGCCATCCCTTGAGGGAGTACTTTCCATTCATATCTCTGATCAGGACCTTCATGATTTAGTGCAGGGATAGTAAATGCAAAACGTGGACTATCCTCAGGATGAATTGGATTTGAAAAAAAACAATCTTTAATATCTATAAGTAAAACATACCAAGTTTTTGGCAAAGCAGACAATTGAGGAATCCCTGATTGAGCAGGTCCCATAATGACCATTTCATTATTAATGGCTCTTAAATCTTGCAATAATCTCCATTTACCAGATTTTTTTTTTGATGACAAAAATGGGAGTATTATGGGGAGATACAGAAGGTTGTATATGTCCTTCCGCTAATTGTTGTTTGACCAGATCATGGGCTACTTGTATCTTTTCTTTAGTCAAGAGCCACTGAGGAACCCATACTGGTGTTTCTGATTTCCATGTAATTTTTATTGTCTCAGTGGCCCTTTGTGAAAATCCAATCCATGTCTGTCTGTTCCTTGATTTATTTGTATTGGTGCTGCTCTACCTTGTTCTTGTTTTTCTAATCTTTTTCCTCTCCTAAAACCTTGTCTAGCCATAATAGTGGGTGCATTTTGATTGATATTATTGGTTAATGTCACACCTAATTGATCTAAGACATCTCGTCCCCATAAATTTACAGGAAGATGATCCAATACATATGGCTGTATAGTTCCTTCACATCCTTCAGGATCCTTCCAATATAATACCATTGCACTTCTATCGGGATTAGTCACCACTCCTAGGCCTCGAAGCGTTTGAGTGGCTTGTTGTAATGGCCAATGTTTTGGCCATTCTTGACGAGAGAAGATGCTAAGGTCTGCACCTGTATCCAGTAGCCCATTAAATTCATGTCCTTGAATATTTAGTTTTACCATGGGGCGAGAATCTAAATTTAAAGAAAGCATAGCCCAATCTACACCTGTGGAGCCTAATCCCTTGGAACCTCTTTCTACAGCATGACTGGAAAATTTATCATGTAGGCTTGGTATTATTAGTAACTGTGCTATCCTATCTCCTGGTGAAATTACTTATATACCCTTTGGAGAATTGGCTATAATTTTCATTTCACCTTCATAATCGGGATCAATTACCCCAGGACTTATCAAAAGTCCTTTTAGAGTAGAAGAGCTGCGTCCCAATATAAGCCCACTGTTCCTTTGGGAAGAGGTCCTTTCACCCCTGTGGGGATGATTTGAACTCCCATCTCTGGAGTTAGAACTGATCTGGCGGAGGCGCAGATGTCCAACCCTGCGCTCCCTCTGGTTTGTCTGATGAGGGATCTGATGTCCTGGGCACTACCCTGATGGGGTTGCTGGGGTTGCTGGTTTCCTCCAGTGCTCTGTATATTTGTGGTTTGGGGCCCCGGAGCATTGGGGCCCCCTGTCCATTTTTTGGCAACAGAGCCCGATGCCTTTGTCCATGATATTGTGGATAAACACCTTGTCCTTGTTCGTTTTTTGATAATGGAGTACCCTCTATGTTGGTTTGAGAATGGCATTCATTAGCCCAATGTCTCCCTCTACGGCATTGTGGGCAAATACCCGGTATTCTACTCCTTTGATACCTAGTTTTGTTAAACCCTCCTCCTATGGGGCAATTCCTTTTAAAATGTCCTGTTTGTTCACAATTGTAGCATGATCTTGGCCTGGAATCTAAAGCCTGTTTTACTGCAGCTGCCACAATTTGCCCTTGTTCATTAATGTCTCTGGCATCTAAAGCCTGTTTTACTGCAGCTGCCACAATTTGCCCTTGTTCATTAATGTCTCTGGCATCTAAAGCCTGTTTTACTGCAGCTGCCATGACTTGCTCTTGTTCATTAATGTCTCTACATAATTTAATATATGTGTTTAAATCTTCCTGATTCCATGGTCTAATGATATCTCTGCACCAACGATTTGCTTGGTCATAAGCCAGTTGTTTTATTAATGGCAGTGCTTGTTCTGTATTCCCAAAAACTCTGGTAGCTGTTTGAATAAGTCTATCTACAAATTCAGCATAAGGTTCATTAGCTCCTTGTATTATCTTAGATAATTGACCTTGTAAACCTCCATGTCCTTGTAAAGTCTTCCATGCCTTAACTGCATCTACAGCAATTTGTAAATATACACCAGGATCATATGCAAGTTGTTGCTGCCAATCCTCTTAAGGTCCCTTTCCTAACAACATATCTAGATTTCTCTGAGGATAACCAGCTGCTGCATTTCGCCTAGCCGTCTCCTTGCAAAATTTCTCATTGGCAACCTTCCATAACAGGTATTGTCCTCCAGTTAAAAAAACTTTACAAATATTAGCCCAATCTGCTGGTGTCATGTTTAAGTTGGTAATGGATTCGACCAAGCTTACAGTGAAGGGTGCTTGAGGACCATAGGTTGTTACAGCCTCTTTTAGCTCCTTCATTGATTTGAAATTTAAACCCTGGTAAATTCGCTGCCCTCCTACCTCAAATATAGGGCATACTTGAGATCCTGTCTCAGGATCCCAATTATCAACAGCGGGGATTGGGAGTCTCCTAACATATGGAGGTGGTGCTGTTGATTGGACACTTATGCCCTCTGGTGATAGAATGCTGTTAGTAGCAGTCTCCTGTAGAGGTGGTGCTGTTGGTTGGAGACTTTCACTCTCTGATAGAAAGGTGTTACTGGAAGTTTCCTGTTGTAACTTTTCCCCTGATGGCATTTTCTGCTCTAAACTTCCTTCCTCTGTCTCACTAGCTCGAAAGACCTTCTCTTGTACTTGAATCTTTTCCTCTTTCTGACTAACTTGAGAGACCTTCTGTTTTACTTGAATCAATATGTCTTCTCCTTCCTCTACCTTTGTCTGAACTGAAGGCTTTGGACTAAGCAAACCACATACGTTCGCCCACAATGTCAATGTGCCAACTGGCAGAGTCCCTGGGTTGTTCTTTTCTATTCTTTTTAAATCTTCACCATGATGGTTCCATTGTGATATATATAACAACTCCTCCTTAAAAAGCCATGGGCTATATTTTTGTATTATATCAACGTATGCCCTGACTATTCTTGATTTTACTGAGATGCCTCCTTCGTCTAACAATTTACTTAACACTCTTTCGGTTTGTTTTTTACTAATTGCTGATCCCGTATTTCTACTAGAATACAACCCAACAAGATGACGCCAAACAAAACCGAGACAGAATGCAATAAAAATGGAACAACAAAAATTCATTATAGCCTTTCTATCCTCCTGACATGTGCATCCGTCCTTTCTCCCTATCTGTTCCTCAGACACAAATAGTTTTTCCTCAGATGTGAGCGGTTTTTCTTCCCTCTCACTCATCTCCAGGGACAGGCAAGTTAAAACAAAAATAAAGCAAAACAAAAGAGTAAACTTAGAATGGCTACCCATCCTCTCGCCCTTCCCTCAGGGGCGAGCAGTTTACTTACCCTCAGTGGCTCCCTTAGGGGCCACCAAATGCCACAGTCTGCCTGGGCACAATTCAGGAGCCACTTGTCAAAAGAAACTAACTTTATTTTTAGAACTACAAATGCCAAGCAAAACAGCTCCTCAGGAAAAGAAACCCTCAGAGCCCAACTGCCACCATGGGCTTCCACAAGCCTCTCACCCACACAAACCTCCCCACCTCCCACAATCCTCCTGCTCTTGAGGTCGATTGGCTGGGTCACATGGGTGGAGCCAAAGAAGTCCCCCAATGAGCAGTTCCGTAGTCTGAAGGGCAGGGAAACAGCCCAATGAACATCACCGCAGAGGAGCCAATCAGCTAGATGTTGCTGGGGCCGCTGTGAGCCAATCATCAGCTGGCAGTCTGAAGGGCAGGGAAACAGCCCAATGAACATCACCCCAGAGGAGCCAATCAGCTAGATGTTGCTGGGGCCACTGTGAGCCAATCATCAGCCGGCAGCTGGGAGTTTGCTGGCAGCTGGAAGTTCGCTGGGGCCCCTTTGGCTGTGGCTCTCAACAAGGCAATATTGCATTTTGAGCTCCCATAAAATTAAAAGCAATTTACAAGTATCCAATATATAATGGTACAGAGCAAACATTTCCATTCAGAAAAATAGGGGCATAGAAAAAAGGGATAAGAACAAAGACTGAAATCCAGCTGCGAAAACAAGTTCTGTAGTTCTGTGATTGGCATCTGGAGCTCATTGCACCATGATGTTCTCTCCAAAGGGCTTGTGTAGATCTGCCCCTGTGGCCTTGTGGTTTGTAGCCAACTGGCTTTCTGTTGGCTTGTCTCTGCTTGATTCCTGCAGCTTTCTTAGGATGGTGTCCCACATTACTGGCATTTCTTAATCTTGGGGGTCTCACACCTCCACACTTTGCCCTCTCAGGGGCTGCCTGCATGGACTCCAACCCTGCTGCACTTTGCCTGGTCTCCCAGGCCTTCCTTTGAAATCTTGGTGGAAATTTCTAGGACCCCCTAATTCCAGCATCCTGCAATCCTGCAGAACTAGCACCACGTGGTTGGTGCCAATGTCTATTGCCATTCAAAGCAATAAGTGGTAAAGCCTTCAGGAACCTTGGATGCAACAGCCTCAGAGTGTCTGGTGGAAGCATGTTGAAAAAACTTTCTAGGCCCCCTTGTGCAAGAAGGATTCCCCAGGGCTGAGGATGTGGCTCAAGCAGTAGCGCGCTCGCCTGGCCTGCGGCCCATGTTCGATCCTCAGCACCACATACAAACAAAGATGTTGTGTCTGCCGAAAACTAAAAAAATAAATATTAAAATTCTCTCTCTCTCTCCCTCTCTCTTTTTAAAAAAAAAAAAAGAAGAAGAAGAAGGATTCCCCATTGGTCTCCAAGAGAATTTTCACTTTTACTCCCTTGGGCCTGAGTTGGGTGTGGTCTTGCTAGCTCCTGAGATGCCCTCAAGCCATCTTTTTTATTGTCTGTGGGCAAAGTCTTTAGCATTTCATTAGTAATGGTAAAGTCTTTCAAAACTGCAACTTCCTTGGTCCCAGTTTTATTCCCGTCTTTCAAGTTCACGTTTTTCAAATTTGTTCTGCTTTCTGCTTCTGAATGTCAAAATAAACTTGGCTAAAAGCCACCAACAATACCCATGCCACTTCCTGAATTCTGTGCTGCCTAGACATTTCTTCTGCCAGGTTAAGATGGGTATCACTTTTAAAATCAGCCTCACAGAAAGTCTCGGGACATAAGCAAAATGCAGACAACTTCTCAGCCAGAACATAACATTAATGGCCTCTAGCCCACTTACCAATAGTATCCTCCTCTGAGCCCTCTCAAGCCCTGTCTTCACTGTTCTTGGTCCCATTGGCATTCTGGTCTTCTGAGCTCCCACAACAATTGGCCACTAAATTCTGCTTACAATAGTTTAAACCATTTGCAGCTTGCACTGTTGAGCATCTCAAAATTTCTTGCACCAATTTCAAAAGAGCTCCAAAAGTTTCTGAACCATATGGTGAGGTTAGTCACAGCAGTGACTCCTCTTCTTGGTACAAATTTATTTTATTCAGATTCTTCACTGCTCTGACTAAAAGACCCAACCAGCAAAGTTATAGAGGAAGGAAGGTGATTTGAGGGCTCATGGTTTCAGAGGTCTCAATCTATTGTGGGTTCCATTCCTTGGAGCTCAAGGTGAAACAGTACATCATGGTGAAAGAGTGTGGTAGAGGGAAGCAGCTCTCATGATGATCAGAAAGGAGATATCTAGCTAGCTTACTAGCTCAATAGATCTCCACTTGCTGGATACAAATATATATGTCAAAGGCTTACCCCAAATGCCCGTCTCCTCCAGTCATACCCCACTTGCCTCCAGTCACCACTCAATTAATCCAATCAGGAGATTAATATACTGATTGAGTTAAGGCTCTTAAAGCCCCATAATTTCTTCTCTGAACCTTCTTACATTGTCTCACACATGAACTTTGGGAGACACCTCACATCCAAATCATAACACCTGTGGTGATTATAATTAATATATTATCCTATTATAGATTCTAAAACTAATATAAGTGCTGTCCTATGGCCTTTAATACTAACATGATCTCTATTCTATACAGTCCACCACTAATATAATAGCTACCCTGTGGCCTTTAATAATAATATAATACCCATACTATATCGTTCATATTATACCTTCTAAAACTAATAAAATTTCTGCCCTATGACCTTTAATGCTAATATGATCTCCATATTATACAGTCTAAAACTATTGTAATAGTTGCCCTGTGACATTGAATAATAAAATGATATTAGTACTATAGCATCTAAAAGTAATAAAATTAATAAAATATGACTAATTCCCCTTATCTAAAGACATCCATATAAATATATATATTTATATATATTTTTATTTATATATGACTCTCCTGTGGTCTGTAATAACAATGTAATATCTATACTATAGCATCTAAAACATGTAGTTACCATGTAGACTTTGATACTAATATTCATAATACACTATTTGAAGTAAATATAATAGCTGTGCTTTGGTATATATATATATATATATATATATATATATATATATATATATATATATATAACAAAGTGACTCTCCTGTGGTCTTTAATAACAATGTAATATCTGTACTAAGAGCTCTTCTATGGCCTTTAGTGTTATTATAATATGCATTCTAAACATAATAGAATAACTGTATTTTGGCCTATAATATTCTAAATATATCCATAGCACAGCCTCTAAAACTAGTATAATAACTGCCCTGTGGCTTTTAGTGCTAATATCATGTGCATACTATTGTGTGTAAAGCTAATGTAATAGCTGCACTATTGCCTTCATTATCAATGTAATATCAATACTATAGCATATTAAACAAATATAGTACCTACCATGTGACATTATTATTAATGTGATAACTATACTGTAGCATCTGATTCTAATATAATGGCTGATTTGTGAACTTTAATATTAATAAACTATCACTAATACAGCACTTAAATAAATATAATAGCTGCCCTGCAGCCTTTAATGTTGATGTGATATCCATGCTACAGCATCATATACTAATATATTAACTTTCTTGTAATCTTTCATACTAGTGATATCCAACATATAATATCTAAAATATAATAACTGCCATGTGGTTTTAAAAAATACTATAGTATCAATAATATAGAATTTAAAATTTGTATAATAGTTGCCATGTGACCTGTATATTTATATGATATCCAAACTATAACATCTGATACTAAAGTAATAGCGCCTTGTAGTCTTTTACAGTAATATGATATTCATACTATAGCCTCTCAGTCTTACAGAATAGCTCTCCTGTGGCTTTTAATACCAATGAATATATACTGTCTTATGTAATCTAACTTAATAATAATAATAATCCAATATATATTCCCTGTGTCCTTTAACATTAAAGTAATATCCATATATATCACTACTGTGATATCCATATTATAGACTCTAAAACTGATAAAATAGCTGCCCTGTGACCTTTAATATTGGTGTACTATCTACACTATAGAATTCTGTACTAATATAATAGCTGGCTATAATTTTTTTATAATAGTATATCTATTCTATCACTTCTCAAGCTAATAGTAGATGCCCTGCATTTCTTAATATCAATGTAATAATTATATGGCACCATCTCTAACTAATATAATAGGTGCCTTGTGACCTTAAATATTAATATCATAATAATTAATATAATATTGATGTTATATTAATACATGTCCTGTGCCCTTAGTAATATTCACATATGATCTGACACTAGTATATTAGATATCTTATGGCCTTTAATATAATATGCTATCCATAGTATAGCATCTAAACCTAATATAATAGCTGTCTGGGTTCTTTAATATTAATATAATAAACATATCGTACTCAGTTTTGAATATATAATAGCTGCTCTGTGTCCTTTAATACTAAAATAATATCTACATGATAGCATCTAAAGTAACAACTATCCTTTGGCCTTCATATCAATATAATATTCATAATATAGAGCCAAAAACTAATATAATGGCTTTCTTATGGACTTTAATACTTATATCCATATAATAGCATCTGAAAGTGATGCAATATCTTCTCTGTGGCCTTCAATACTAATGGTATGCATAGTGCAGTAAATAAAACTAACATAATGTCTGCCTTTACTGGACTTTACCACTAAGATAATATACAAAATATAGCATCTAAAACCAATATGATAGTTACCATGTAGACTTTGATACAAATATTCATAATATACTGTTTGAAATAAATATAATAGCTGTGCTTTGGCCTTAAATATGATATAATATTTGTACTATAGCATCTAAAACTCATATAGTAGCTGCCGTGAGTCTTTAATACTATTATGAAATTCATAAGGCAGCATCTAATATTAATATAATAGTTGCTTTTGTAGCTGTTACTAATAGTAAAATATCCATGCTATATCATCCAAAATGTAATAATTGCCCTGTAGGCTTTTTTAGTAAAATGATATCCATACTCTAGCATCTGAAGCTAATATAATAGCTGCCATCTGGTAATTAGTAATAATGTAGTATTCATATTATTTCATCTTAAATTGATGTAATAGATATTCTGGACCTTTAACATTAATACAATATTTATGCTAGAATCTAAAACTAACATAAAATGTAACCCATGATCTTTAATCTAACATAATAGTCACTCTAAAGCATCTTAAACTAATGTAATACGTCTTTGATCTTAAATAGTAATGTGATATTCATATTATAGCATTTGATACTAATATAATAGCTTCCCTTTGTCCTTTAATATTAAAATAGCATTTATACTATGCCATCTTTTTTTAAAAAAAAATTAGTTATAGTTGGACATAATGTTTTTATTTTATTTTTACGTGGTGTTGAGGATAAAACCCAGTGCCTCATGCATGATAGGCAATTGTTCTACCTCTGAGCCACAACCCCAGCCCTATACTATGCCATCTTAAAATCATATAATGTCTGTCCTGTGGCCTTGATTATTATATTAATGTAAGTTCATGTTACAGTAACTAAAACTATTATAATAGCTGCCCTGTGGCATTTAATATCAATAGGATATCCCTTACTGAGTCCTCTAAAACTTGCTTAATAGCTTTCCTGTGACTTTTGTAACTAATATAATATCAACCCTGTAGCATCTAAAACTAAAAGGATAGCTGCATTGTAGCCTTTTATATTCATATAATATCCATAGCAGCATCTAAAATTGATATAATAGCTATGGTGTATCTTTTAATATTAACATGATTTTTCACATTATAGCATCAAAAATGATATAGCTATCCTGAGGTCTTTAATACTAATATGAGATCCATATTTTAGCATCTAAAACTCATGTAATAGTTGCTCTGTGGCCTTTAATATTAATATGATGTCCCTACCGAGTCCTCTAAAACTCATTAGTTAGCTTCCATATGTCTTTTGTTACTTACATAATATCCATCCTATAGAATCTCAAACTAAAACAATAGTTGCCTTGTGGCCTTTTACATTAATGCAATACCTAAAATTGATAAAATATCTGGTCTTAAAAACTGATATCATATAGAAGCTATAGACACTAACATTATTATAACTGCTGCCTTGTGGTCTCTAAAACCAAATGATGTCCACACTATAACATCTATAACTAATATAATATCTGGTATATGTCCTTTAATATTATGGAAATATTCATGCTCTAGCATCCTAAAGTAATAGCTTCCCTATGGCTTTCAGCACTAATATAATATCCATACAATTTTATCTAAAGCTATGTGATATATATATATATATATATATATATATATATATATATATATATATCACATCTAATACTAATAAAATATCCAAGTTGTGGTCTTTATAGTACTATAATATTCATAATATAGCATCTAAAATAACTATAATAGCTGCCTTGTGACCTTTTATATGAATATCCATATTATAGCATCCTAAGGTAATATGATATATATTCTGTAGCCTTTAACACTAGTGTACTAGTCACAATTTAGTATCTAAAACTGATAAAATAACTGCCCTTTGGCCTGTAACATCGATGTAATATTCATACTTTGCTATCTCAAACTAATGTAATAGCTGACATGTGGCCTCTCATATTTATATTATGTCCATAGAATAGCATAAAAACTAATATGATAGCTGACATCTGGCCTTTGAGTTAATGTAATATTAATAAAATAACATCTTAAACTAATATAATGGGTAAACTTTGGTCCTTAATACTAATAGATGTTATAACATGTATACCACAGAATAATATACTAATATTTTATCTGCCCTTTGGCCTTTAGTTTAATATAATATCCATAGTATAGCATTTGAAACTAATTTCAAAACTATTCTATGGACTTTGATATTAATATTATATTTGTGTTTTGGCATTATAAACTAATATAATAGCTGCATTATGATCTATAATGTAAGTGTAATATCTATACTAAATACTTTTAAAACTGGCATAATAGCTGCTCTGTGGCCCTTAACACTGATAAGATATCTAAACTATAGTATCTAAAATTAATGTAATAGCTGTACTGTGGCCCTGAATACTAATGTGATATACATACTATAGCATCTAAAACTAATATAATAGCTGCCCTGTAGTGTTTAATACTAATATGATATGTATATTATAGCCTCTAAAACCAATGCAATAGATGTAGTGTGACTTTTAATATTAATATACCATTCTTTCTATGACCTGTATATATTTCTATGACCAATATAATAATTTCATGGTCAATTTTCATATTTATTTATTGTTCATATTATAGCATCTAAAACAGATAAATAGATGCCCTGTGGCATTTAATATGAACATTATATCCATACTATTGCACTTTAAACTAATATATCTGCTTTATGGCTAATAACTAATATGATATTCCTATAATCTTATCTAAAATTAATATATTAACTGCCCTGTTGACTTTAATACTAATGTGGTATTCATACTCAAGGAACTAAAAGTGGCATAATTTTTACCTTTGGCCTTTAATACTAATATGGTATCTATATTAGAACATCTAAAGCTGATCAAATGGCTGTAATACCAGTAACAAGTTCTGCTTCTTAACATGTTGACATATAACATTAGAGAAGCACACCAAAGCAAGCATATAAAACAGGATTTATTTAAAAAGGGGTAACAGACTTCTCCTTGGAGGGAGAAAGGGGCCATAGCTGGTATCCTGGAATTCCAAGAGCCTTTTATTTTATTTCATTTAAATTTATTTTAATTAGTTACACGTGACAATATAATGATCTTGACATATCATACATTTGAATTAGATGGGGTATAATTTCTCATTGTTCTGAGTGTACAGGTTGCAGAATCCCATTGGTCATGCAGTCAAATATATACATACAGCAATAATAATGTCTATTTTATTCTGCTACACTTTCTTCCCCCCCTTCCCTCCCATCACTTCTCTCTACACAATCTAATGTGACACACTTCTTTTTTTTTCTTTTTCCTCACCTGTAATGATGAGGGTCTCCTTCTATCTTCATGCAATTCTCCTTCTCCCTCCCTTTCCCTCCCACCTCTCTATCACCAAGAGCCTTTTTATATGACTTAGGCTTCTTTTGGTTTTTTGCTGTCTTCCCTTTATCTCTTTCCTTCTTGCATACATGACTAGGCCCAGGAGATGCTCAGTGGGATGGCCAAAAGGTGAGAAGCAGATGGGGTGGAGGGGCCAAAGTGGAGCATTTGGGCAGGAAGGGGGCCCAAGGTGAATTAACTACCAACTTTTACAGCTCCCTCTAGGGAAGGACAATTCCTGGGCAGGTTACCTTAGCAACAAATTGGAGCAGGGGCAGATTATGTTGATGAGGGTGGAGGAAGGGCTCTGAGGGCATTAGCATTTTAATCCCTCTCCAACATCAGGGACTTACTGTAATTGGCCTCCTTGAACTGATCTGAATCAATCTACCTATCTTTACTGACTGCCTGACTAATTTTGTGTTCAGCTGCACTTTGACCTTTGAAATGAATATGATAGCCATACTATAGTATTCAAAGCTAATATAATAATTGTACTGTGACATTTATAATTAATATCATTATTACAGATTTAGAACCAATATAATAGCTTTCCTGTGACATTTAATTTTAATAAAATATTGATGCTAGAGCATCCTATACTAATATTAAAGCTGCTTGTGACATTTATGATTAATATAATATCAGCATTACAGATTTTAAAACTAATATTATAGGTACTCTTTGATATTTAATTTTAATATAATACCCATACTATAGCATCTAACCTAACCCTAACCCGAACACTTACCCTAACCCTACCTGTAACCCTAACCATAATCCTAATCCGAACCATAACCCTAAACCAAAACCTAACCCGAAACCGAACCCAAACCCTAATCCTAAACCTTATTCAAACGCTACCCGAACCATAACCCTAACCTTAATCATAATCCGAACCGTAACCCTAAAACGAACCCGAACACTAACCCTTACCCTAACCCTAAACGTATCCCTACCCGAACCCTAACCTGAAACCGAACCCTAAACCTAACCCGAACCCTAACCCTAACCCTAACCCTTACCCTAACCTAACCCTAACCCGAACCGAACCCTAACCCTAATACTAAACCTAACCCTAACCCTAACCCTAACCCGAACCCTAAACCTAACCCTAACCCCAACCCTAATCCGAACCCTAAACCTAACCCTAACCCTAACCAGAACCCTATCCTTAACCCTAACACTAACCCGAACCCTAAACCTAACTCGAACTCGAACCCTAACCATAAACCTAACCCAAACCCTAACTCTAACCCTAACACTAAACCTAAACCAAACCCGAACCTGACCCGAAACCTAACCCTAACCCTAACCCTAACTCTAACCCTAAACCGAGCCGGAACCTGAACCCGAACCCTAAACTGAACCCTAACCGTAACCCTAAACCTAACCCGAACCCTAACCCTGAACCGATTCCGAACCCTAACCTTAACCCTAAACCTAACCCTAACCCTAACCCTAACCCGAACGCGAACCCTAACCCTCACCCTAACCCGAACCCTAACCCTCACCCTAACCCGAACCCTAAACCTAACCCGAACTCGAACCCTAACCATAACCCTAACACAAACCATAACCCTAACCCTATCCCTAACCCTAACCCTAAAACTAAAATGAACACGAACCTGAACCCGAAACCTAACCTGAACCCTAACCCAAACACTAAACCTAACCCTAACCCGAACCTAACCCTAACCCTAAACCGAACTGGAACCTGAACTCGAACCCTAACCTGAACCTTAACCGAAACCCTAACCCTAACCCTAACCCTAACCTTAACTCAAACCCTAACACGAACCCGAACCCTAACCCTAACCTGAACCGTAATTCTAACCCTAACCCTAACCCTAAACCTAAACACAAACTGAACCTTAACCTGAACCCGAACAGTAACCCAAAGACCAATCCGAAATCTAACCCTAACCCTAACCCTAACCCTAACCAGAACCCTAATCCTAACCCTAATCTGTACCGAACACTAAACCTAAACCTAACCCGAACCCGAACCCTAACAATGACCGTAACCATAACCTGAACACTAACCCTAACCCTAAAACTAACCCTAACCATAATCCTAATCCTAAATCTAACCCTAACCCGAACCCTAAACCTAACCCTCACCCGAACCCTAATCCTAAACCTAAACCTAACCCTAAACGGAACTGGAACCGAACCTGAACCTGAACCCTAACCTGAAACCTAAATCTAATTCTAACCCGAATCCTAACAAGAACCCGAACCCTAACCCTAACCCAAACCCTAAAGCTAACCCCAACCCTAACTGTAACCCCGACCCTAACACTAACCCTAACGCTAACACTAAACCTAAACCTAACACTAACCCTACACCTAAAACTAACCAGAACCCTTAGCCTAACTTTAACCCTAACTCTAACCCTAATCCTAATCAGAACTTGAACCCTAACCCTAACCCTAACCCTTACCCGAACCCGACCTGAACCATAACCCTAATCCTAACCCGAAACCGAACCCTAACCCTAACGCTATCCCTAACCGAACCCTAACCCGAACCCTAACACTAACCCTAACCCTTACCCTAACCCTAACCCTAACCCTAACCCTAACCCTAACCCTAACCCAAACCCTACCCCGAACCCGAAGACTAACCCTAACCATAAACATAAACCTAACCGGAACCCTAAACCGAACCCTAACCCTAATCCTAACTCGAACCGGAACCCTAACCCTAACACTATCCCGAACCCGAACCCGAACCTTAATTCTAACCCGAATCCTAAACCTAACTCTACAAGTAACCCTAACCCTAACCCTAAACCGAACCCTAACCCGAACCCTAACCTGAACCCTAACACTAACCCTAACCATAACCCCAAACGGAACCCGAACTAGAACCCTAACTTAGCCAAACCCTAACCCTAAACCTAAACCGAACAATAACTCCAACCCGAAACATAACCCTGACCATAAACATAAAACAAAACCTAACCCTAACCCTAACTCTAAACCTAACCCGAACCCGAAACCTAACACTAACCAGAACTGTATCCTAACCCGAACCCTAACACTAACCCTAACACTAAACGCATCCTGAACCCAAACCCGAACCCTAACATTAACCCTAACCCTTACCCTAACCCTTACCCGAACCCTAACCCTCACCCTAACCCAAACCCTAAACCTAACCCGAACCCGAACCCTATCCCTTACTTTAACCCTAACCCTAACCCTAACCCTAAACCTAACCATAACCCGAACCCTAAACCGAACACTAACCGTAACAATAACTCTACCCTAACCCTTCCCCTAACCCTAACCCTTATCCAAACCCGACTTTAACCCTATCCCTAACCCTAAACCTAACCAAAACCCTAATCCTAACCCTAAACCTAAACCTAAACCTAAGCGAAACCCTAACACTAGCCGTAACACTAACCCTAACCCTAACCCGAACGCTAACCCGAACACTAACCATAACACTAACCCTGACCCGAACCCAAACACGAACCCGAACCTTAACCCTAACCCTAACTCAAACCCAAACCCTAACCCTAACTGGAACCCAAAACCTAACCTGAATCCTAACACTAACCCTAACCCTAACCCTAACCCAAACCCTAAACCAACACTGAGACCGAACCCGAACCCTAACCCTAACCCTAACGCTAACCCTAACCCGAAACTTAACAATAACTCTGACCCTAACCCTAACCTTAACTCTAACCCTAACCGTAACCCTAAACCTATCCCTAATGCGAACCCTAACCCTAACCCGAACCCTAACCATAACCTGAACCCGAAACTGAACCCTAACCCTAACCCAAACCCTACCCCGAACCTGACCCTAACCCTAACCATAAACATAAACCTAACCGGAACCCTAAACCAAAACCTAACCCAAACCCTAATCCTAACCGAACCCGAACCCTAACCCTAACACTATCCCGAACCCGAACCAGAACCTTAATTCTAACCCGAATCCTAACCCTTACTCTAAAACTAACCCTAACCCTAACCCTAATTCGAACCCTAACCCGAACCCTATCCCAAACCCTAAACCTAACCCTAACCCTAACCCAAACCGAACCCGAACCCGAACCCTAACCTAGCCTAAACCTAACCCTAACCCTGACCCGAACACTAACTCGAACCCGAAACCTAACCCTGACCCTAAACATAACCTGAAACCTAACCCTAATCGTAACACTAACCCGAACTCTAAACCTAACCGGAACCCGAAACCTAACCCTAACCAGAACCGTATCCTAACCCGTTCCCTAACACTAACCCTAACCCTAACACTAACCCTACCCCTTACCCGAACCCTAACCCGAACCCTAACACTCACCCTAACCCAAACCCTAACCCAAACCCTAAACCTAACCCGAACCCTATCCCTTACTTTAACCCTAACCCTAACCCTAACCCTAATCCTAACCATAACCCGAACCCTAAACCGAACACTAACCGTAAGAATAACTCTAACCCTAAACCTTCCCCTAACCCTAACCCTTATCTGAACCCGATTTTAATCCTATCCCTAACCCTAATCCTAACCCAAACCCAAATCCTAACCCTAACCCTAACCCTAACTCTAACCCTAACCCTAACCCAAATCGTAACACTAAACCGAACCCGAACCCTAACCCTAACAAGAACCCTAACTCTTACCTAACCCTAACCCTATCCCTAACCCTTACCTGAACCCGAAACCTAACCCTAACCGTAACCCAAACCCTAACCTTAAAAGGAACCTTAACCCTAAACCGTTAACCCTAACCCGAACCCGAATCTAAATCCAACCCTAACCCTAACCCAAAACCTAACAATAACCCTAACCCTAACCCTAACCCTTACACTAATCCTAACCCTAACCCTAACCTTAACCCGAATCCTAAAAATAACCCAAACCCGAAAACTAACCCTAACCCTAACCCTAACTCTAACCCTAACCCGAACCCTAACCCTAACCCTAACAATAACACTAACCCTAACCTTAACCCTAAACCGAACCATAACCATAACACTAACTCTATGCCTAAACCGAACCCGAACCTGAACCCGAACCCTAAACTGAACGCTAACCGTAACCCTAAACCTAACCGTAACCGGATCCCTAACCCTATACTGAACCCGAACCCGAACCCTAACCCTATCCCTAAGCCTAAACCTAACCTTAACCCTAATGCGAACCCTAACCCGAACCCGAACCCTAACCCTAACCAGAACCATAAACCTAACCCTAACCCTAACCCAAACCTTAATCTGAACCCGAACCCTAAAACTAAACATAACCCTAACCCTAACACTAAACCGAACCCGAAGCCGAAACCTAACCCTACACCTAAGCCTAAGCCTAATGCTAAACATAATGCGAACCATAACCCTAACCCGAACCCTAAACCTAACCCGAATACTAACCCTAACCCTCACACTAATTCTAAACCTTACCCTATCCGGAAGCAGAACCCGAACCTGAAGACTAACCCTAACCCTAACCCAAACCCTAACCCTAAACCTAACCCGAGCCCGAACCCGAACCCGAACCGTAAACCTAACCATAACCCTAAACCTCAACCTAAACCTAACCCTAACACTAACCCGAACTGGAACCCGACCCCGAACCCAAACCTTAACCTAAACCTAACCCGAACCCTAACCGTAACACTAACACTAACGCGAACCCTAACCCTAAACCTAATCCTAACTCTAAACCTAACCCTAACCATAACCATAACCCTAACCCCAACACTAAACCTAACCCTAACCCTAACCCGAACCAGAAACCGAACCCTAACCTTAACCCTACCACTAAACCTTACCATAACCCTAAACCTAACCCTAATCCGAACGTGACCCCAAGACCGAACCCGAACCCTAACCCAAAATCCAACCCTAACCCTAACACTAAATCTAAACCTAACCCTAACGTAACCCGAACCCTAACCCTAATCCGAACCCTAACACTAACCCAAACCCAAACCCTAAACCTAACCCTAACCCTGACACTAACCCTAACCTGAACCCTAACCCTAACTCAAACCCTAACACTTACACGAAACCTAACCCTAACTCTAACCCTAATACTAATCCTAACCCTAACCCTAATCCTAACCCAACTCCGATCCCTAATCTTAATACTAACCCTAACCTGAACCCGAACCCTAACCCGAACCCTAACAGGAAAAAAAACCCTAACCCTAACCTTAAACTTAACCCGAAACCTAACAATAAACCTAAACCTAACCCGAACCCGAACTCTCACCCTAACCCTAACCCTAAACCTAACCCGAACCTGAATCCTAACCCTAATCCTAACCCGAAACCTAAACCTAAACCTAACCCTAACCCTAACCCTAACCCTATCCCGAACCCGAACCCTAACTCTAACCCTAACCCTAAACCTAACCCTAACCCTAAACCTAAACCTAACCCTAACCCTATCCCTAACCGGAAACCAAACCCTAGCCCTAACCCTAACCTGAACCCACCCCGCACCCAAACCCAAAATGTAACGATAACCCAAAACCTAACCCTAAACCTAAACCTAACCCTAACCCTAAACCTAACCCTAAACCTAAACCTAACTCAAACTCTAACCCTAACCCTAACCGTAAACCTAACCCTAAACATAACCCAAACCCTAACCGGAACCCTAACCCTAACCCTAACCCTAAACCTAAACCTAACAATAATGTGAACCCTAACACTAACACGAACCCTAACCGTAACCCTAACCCTAACCCTAACCAGAACTCTAAAACTAACCCTAAACCTAACTCTAACTCAAAAGCGAACCCGAACCCTAAACCTGACCCTAAACCTAACCCTAACCCCAACCTGAACTCTAAACCTAACACTATCCCTAACCCTAACCCTAACCCTAATCCGTAACCCTAACCCTAACCCAAACCCGATCCCCAGGCCTAATCAGAACCCTAACGCTAACCCGACACCTAACCATTACCCTAACCCTACCCTAACCCTAACCCTATCCCTAAATCTAATTGGAACCCTAACCCTAACCCTAACACTAACCCTAATCCGAACACTAACCATAACCCTCACCCTAACCCTAAAACTATCCCTAACCATAACCCTACATCCTAACGTTAACCCCTAACCGTGACTCTAAATCTAACACTAACCCTAACCCTAATTCTCATCCGAACCCTAACACTAAGCCTAACCCTAACCCGAAAACGAACCCTAACCCCAACGCTAACACGAACCCGAATCCTAACCCGAACCCGAACCCTAACCCGAAACCGAACCCTAACCCTAACCGGAACCCTAACACCAACCCTAACCCGAACCCTAACTCTAACCCTAACTCTAACCCTAACACGAACCCGAACCCGAACACTAACCCTATCCTTAACCCTAATCCGATCCCTAACCATAACCCTAACCCTGACCCTAACCATAACATGAACCCGATACCAAAACCTAAACCTAACCCTAAACCTAACCCTCACCCTAATGCTAACACTAACACGAAAACAAACCCTAACCGTAACCCTAACCCGAATCCTAACCCTAACCCTAACCCTAACCCTAACCCTATCCCGAACCATAAACCTAACCCTAACCCAAACCCGAACCCAACCCTAACACTAACCCGAACCCGAACCCTAACCCTAACCCTAACCAAACACTAACCCTAATCCTCACCCTAACCCTTACCCTTACCCTAAACCTAACCTTAACCCGAACCTGAACACAAACCCTAACTCTAACGCGAACCCTAAAGCTAACCCTAAACCTAATCCTAACCCTAACCCTAAACCGAACCCGTACCTGAACCCGAACCATAACCTGAACCCTAACCCTAACTCTTTCCCAAAACCTATCCCGAAGCCTAACCCTATCCCAAAACCTAACCCTAACCCGAACCCTTACCCTAACCCTACACCTAAACCTAACCCTAATCCTAATCCGAACACAAGCCCTAACCCTTACCCTAACCCTTACCCTAACCCTAACACTACCCCAAACACTTACCCTTACCCGAACTCGACCTGAACCCCAAACCTAACCCGAAACCTAACCCTAACCCTAACCCTAATCCGAACCCTAACCCTAAACCTAAACCTAACCCGAACCCTAAACCCAACCAGAACTCGAACCCTAACCATAACCCTAACCCAAACCCTAACCCTAAATCTAAGCCTAAACCTAAACCGAACCCGAACCTGAACCCTAACCCTAACACTAACCCTAATCCTAACCCAAACCCGAACACTAACCCTAACTTCAACCCGAACCGAAAGCCTAACCGTAACCCTAACCCTAACCCGAAAACTAACCGAACCCGAACCATAACCCTAAACCTAACCCTAACCTTAACCCGAACCCTAACTCTAACCCTAACCCGAACCCTAACCCTGACCCGAACTCGAACCCTAATCATAACCCTAACCCTACACCTAACCCTAACCCTAATCCTAATCGGAACACTAGCCCTAACCCAAACCCTAACCCTTACCCTAACCCTAACACTACCCCAAACACTTACCCTTACCCGAACCCGACCCGAAACCCAAACCTAACCCGAAACCTAACCCTAACCCTAACCCTAAACCGAACCCTAACCCTAAACCTAACCCTAACCCGAACCCTAATCCCATCCCGAACTCGAACCCTAACCATAACCCTAACCCAAACCCTAACCCTAAATCTAAGCCTAAACCTAAACCGAACCCGAACCTGAAACCTAACCCTAACACTAACCCTAACCCTAACCCTAAACCTAACTCGAACACTAACCCTAACTTCAACCAGAACTGAAACACTAACCATAACCCTAACCCTAACCAGAAAACTAACCCTGACCCGAACCCGAACCCGAAACATAACCCTAAACCTAACCCTAACCATAACCCTAACCGGAACCCTAACTCTAAAACAAACCCGAACCCTAACTCTGACCCGAACTCGAACCCTAATCATAACCCTAACCCGAACCCTAACCCTAACCCTAACCCTAACCCTAACAATTAAACGAACACGAACCTGAACCCGAACCCTAATCTGAACCCTAACCCTAACCCTAAAACTAAACCTAACCCGAACCCTAACCCTGACCCGAACTCGAACACTAATCATAACCCTAACCCAAAGCCAAACTCTAACCCTTTCCCTAACCCTAACCCGAAAACTAAACCTAACTTCAACCCGAGCCCTAACCCTAACACTAACCCAACCCTAAACCGAACCCTAACCTGAACCCGAAACCTAAACTGAACCCTAACCCTAACCCTAACCCGAAAACTAACCCTAACTTCAACCCGAACCCTAACCCTAACCCTAACCCTAACCCTAAACCAAACCCTAACCTGAACCAGAACCCTAAACTGAAACCTAACCCTAACCCTAACCCTAACCCTTACTCTAACCCTAACCCGTAAAAGAACCCTAATCATAACCCTAACCCAAACCCTATCTCTAAACCTAACCCTAACCCAAACCCTTACCCTAATCCTACAACTAACCCTAACCCTAATCCTTTTCCGAACACTAACCCTTACCCTAACCCTAACCCTTACCCGAACCCAACACCAACCATAACTCTAACATAATCATAATCCTAACCTTAACCCTAACCCTAACACTACCCCTAACCCTAACCCTAAACCTACCCCTAACACTTAACCTTACGCGAATTCGACCTGAACACTAAACCTAACCCGAACACTAACCCTAACCCTAACCCTAATCCGAACCCTATCCCTAAACCTAAACCTATCCAGAAACCTATCCCTAACCCTAACACTACCCCTAACCCTAACCCTAAACCTACCCCTAACACTTAACCTTACGCAAATTCGACCTGAACACTAAACCTAACCTGAACACTAACCCTAACCCTAACCCTAATCCGAACCCTATCCCTAAACCTAAACCTATCCAGAAACCTATCCCTAACCCTAACACTAACCCTAACCCTAACCCGAACACTAACCCTAACCCGAACTCCAACCCTAACCATAACCCTAACACAAACCCTAACCCTAACCCTAACCCTAACCCTAAACCGAACCAGAACCTGAACCCGAACCCTAACTTGAACCCTAAACTTAACCCTGACCCTAACCCTAACCCGAAAACTAACCCTGACCCGAACCCGAACCCGAACCCTAACCCTAAACATAACCCTAATCCTAAAACTAACCCGAACCCTAACCCTAAACATAACCCGAAATCTAACCCTATCCAGAAATCGAACCTAATCATAACCCTAACCCTAAAACTAATCCTAACCCAAACCCTAAACCTAACCAGAACCAGAACCTGAACCCTAAACCTAATCAAAACCCTAACCCGAACCAGAACCCTAACGCTAACCATAAACCTAAACCTAACCGGAACCCCAATCCGAACCCTAACCCTAACACTAACCCTAACCCAAACCCGAACCCTAAACCTAACCCTTTTCTGAACCCGAAACCGAACCCTACTTCTAACCCAAATCCTAACCCTAACTCTAAAACTAACCATAACCCTAACCCTAACCCGAACCTTAACCCGAACCCTATTCCGATCCCTAACCCTAACCCTAAGCCTAACCCTAAACTGAACCCGAACCCGAACCCTAACCTAAGTCTAACCCTAAACTTAACCCGAACCCGAACCCTAAACCTGACCCTAAACATAAACTGAACCCTAACCCTAATCTTAACCCTAACCCTAACCCTAACTCTAACTCTAACGTGAACCCGAACCCTAACCCTAACCCGTTCTGTATCCTAACCCTACCCTAACCCTAACAGTAATCCTAAACCCAACCTGAACCTGAACCTGAACCCTAACCTGAACTTGAAACCTAACCCTAACCCGAACCCGAAATCTATCCCTACCACTAACCCTAAACCTAACCAGAACCCTAACCCTAACCCTAATCCGAATCCGAACCGTAAACCTAACCTTAACCCTAACCCTAACCATAAATCTATCCATAACCCGAAACCTAACCCTAAACCTAACCCGAACCCTAATCCTAACCCTAAACCTAACCCTAACCTTAACCCTAACCTGAAACCGAACCTGAACCCGAACCCTAACCTGAACCCTAAACCTAACCCTAACCCAAATCCTAACCCCAACCCGATCCCTAAACCTAACCCAAAACCTAAAGCTAACCCTAACCCTAACCGTACCCCGAACACTAAACCTAATCCTAAACCTAACCCTAAACCTTACCCCAACCCTAAACCTAACTCTAAACCTAACCCTAACCCTTACCCTTAACCTAACCCTACCCCTAAACCCAACCCTTATCCTAATCCGAACCATAACCCTAACCCTAACCCGAAACCAAACCCTAACCCAAATGATAACCCTTACACGAACCCGACCCGAACCATAACCCTAAACCTAATCATAACCCGAATCCTAACCCTAACCCGAACCCTAACCCTAACCCAAACCATTACCCTAACCCTAACCCTAACCCGAACCGAACCCTAAACCTAATCCTAAACCTAACCCTAACTCTAACCCTAACCGGAACCCTAACCCTAACCCTAACCCTAACCCTAATCCTAACCCTAACCCTATCCCTAACCCTAACCCGAACCCTATCCCTAACCCTAACACTAACCCTAACCCAAACCCTAACCGGAAACCGAAACCTAACCCTAACCCTAAACCTCACCCTAATACGAAAACTATACCTCACCCTAACCCTAATCCAAAGCCTAACCCGATCCAGAACCCTAACTCTAACCCTAACCCAAACCCGAACACGAACCCGAACCCTAAACCTAACCTGAATCCGAACCCTAAACCTAACCCTAACACTACCCCTAACCCTAACTCTTACCCGAACCCGATCGAACCCTAACCCTAAACCTAACCCTAACCAAAAACCTAACCCGAACCCGAAAACTAACCATAACACTAAACCTAACCCTATCCCGAACTCTAAATCTAAACCTAACCCTAACCCTCACCCTAACTCTAACACTAACCCAAACCCTAACCTGAACCGTAAACCTAACCCGAACCCTAACCCTAACCCTAACCCTAACCCTAATCCTAACCTTAACCCGAACCAGAACCCAAAACCTAACTCGACCCCTAACCCTAACCCTAACCATAATCCTAAGCCTAACGCTAACACTAAACCGAACCAACCCTAACACTGACCCGAACCCGAACCATAACCGTAACCCTAAACCAAACCCGAACCCGAACCCGAACACTAACCCTAACCCTAACCCGAACCCTAACCCTAACCCTAACTCTAACCCTAACCCTAACCCTAACCGAACCCTAACCGTAACCTCACGCTAACCCTTACACTAACCCTAAACTTAACCCGAACCCGAAACCTAACAATAACTCTAACCCGAACCCTAAACCTAAAATTAAACCTAACCCTAACCCTAACGCTAAACCGAACCCGAACCTGAACCCGAACCATTACCTGAACCCTAACCCTACCCCTTACCCAAAACCTATCCCGAACCCGAACCCTAACACTAACCCTAAACCTAACCCTTACCCGAACCCTAACCCGAACCCTAAACCTAACCCTAACCCTAACCCGAACAGTAACCCTAACTTCAACCCAAACCTTAACCCTAACACTATCCCTAAAACGAGTCCGAACCTGAAGCCGAACCCTAAACTGAACCCTAACCCTAACGCTAAACCGAACCTAACCCTTAACTGATTCCGAACCCGAACCTGAAACCTAACCCTAACCCAAACACTAACCCTAACCCTAACCCGAACAGTAACACTAACTTCAACCCAAACCCTAACCCTAACCCTAACCATAAACCTAACCCTAAACCGAGCCCGAACCTGAACCCGAACAATAAACTGAACCCTAACCGTAACCCTAACCGTAAACCGAACCCTAACCCTTACCAGATTCTGAACCCGAACAATAACCCTAAACCTAACCCTATCCCGAACCCTAACACGAAACCTAACCCTAACCCGAACTTGAACCCTAACCATAACCGTAACCCAAACCCTAACCCTAACCCTAACCCTAACCCTAAAAGGAACTCGAACCTGAACCTGAACCTTAACCTGAAACCTAACCCTAACCCTAAACCTAAACCTAACCCGACGCTAACCCTAACCCTAAACCGAACCCAAACCTGAACCCGAACACTAACCTGATCTCTAATCCTAACCATAACCCTAACCCTAACCCTAACCCTAATCCTAACTCTAACCCTAACACGAACCCGAAACCTAACCCTAACCTGAACTGAAATTCTAACCCTAACCCGAAAACTAACCCTAACCCTAAATCCAACCTGAACCTGAACCCGAACCCTAACCCAAACCCAAACCCTAACCCTAAGACGAACCCAAAATCTAACCCTAACCCTAAACCTAACCCTAACCAGAACTCAAACCCTAACCCTCATCCGAACCCGAACCCTAAACCCAACCCTAACCCGAACCCGATCCCTAACAATGACCCTAACCATAACCTGAACGCTAACCCTAACCCTAAACCTAACTCTAACCCTAAGCCGGTCCTGAAAACTAACCGTACCCTGAAACGTAATCCTAATCCTAACCCTAACCCTAACCCTAATCCTAAACCCAAACTGAACCTGAACCCGAACTCTAACACGAACTCGAAACCTAACCCTAACCCGAACCCGAAATCTAACCCTAAACCTAACCCTAACTCTAACCAGAACCCTAACTCTAACTCTAATCCGATCCCGAACCCTAAACCTAACCCGAAACCTAACCCTAACCCTAACCCTAACCCTAACCCTAAACATAACCCTCACCCTAACGCTAACATTAACCCGAACCCTAACCCTAATGGTAACCCTAAACCGAACCCTAACCCTCAACCTAACCCGAACTCTTACCCTAACCCTACCCCTAACACTAACCCTAATCCTAATCCGAAACCGAACCCTAATCCTAACCCTAACCCTTACCCGAACCCGACACGAACCATAACCCTAACCCTAATCATAACCCGAATCCTAACCCGAACCCGAACCCGAACCCTAATCCTAACCCTAACCCTAACCCTATCCCTAACCGAACCCTAACCTGAAACCGAACCCTAACCCTAACTTGGACTAACTCTAACCCTAACCCTTACCCAAACCCTAACACTAACCCTAATCCTAACCCTAACCCTTACCCTAAACCTAACCCGAACCCTAACCCTAACCATAACCATTACCCTAACCGAAACCCTAACCCGAACCGAACCCTACCCCTAATCCTAAACCTAACCCTAACCCTAACCCTAACCCGTACCCTAACCCTAACCCGAACCTGAACCCTAATCCTAACCTTAACCGTATCCCGAACCATAAACCTAACCCTAACCCTAACCCTAACACGAACCCTAATCCTAACCCTAACCCTAAAACTAACCCTAACACTAAACCGAACCCGAACCTGAACCCAAACCCTAACCTGAACCCTAAACCTAACCCTAACCCGAATCCTATGTGGAACCCGAACCCTAACCCTAACCCTAACCCTAACCCCTAATCCTAACCCTAACCCTAACCCGTAACCTAACCCTAACACGAACCCTAATCCTAACCCTAACCCTAAAACTAACCCTAACACTAAACCGAACCAGAACCTGAACCCAAACCCTAACCTGAACCCTAAACCTAACCCTAACCCGAATCCTATGTGGAACCCGAACCCTAACCCTAACCCTAACCCTAACCCTTACCCGAACCCCACCTGAACCATAACCCTAACCCTAATCACAACCCGAACCCTAACCCTAACCCAAACCCGAACCCTAAACCTAACCCTAAAACTACCCCTAAACCTAACCCTTACCTGAGCCCGACGCGAACCCTAATCTTAACCCTAACCCTAACCCAAACCCTAACCCGAAACCGAACCCTAAACCTAACCCTAAACCTCACCCTAATCCGAAACCTAAACCTAACCATAACCCCAACCCAAAGCCTAACCCAATCCCGAACCCTAACTCTAACCCTAACCCGAATCCGAAACCGAACCCAAACCCAAAACCTAATCCGAACCCGAAACCTAACCATAACACTAAACCTAACCCTATCCCGAACTCAAAACTTAAACCTAACCCTAACCCTCACCCTAACTCTAACACTAAACCGAACCCTAACACTTACGGTAACCTAAACCCGAACCCTAAGCATAAGCCTAACCCTAAGCCTAATCCTAACCTTAACCCGAACCAGAACCCTAACCCTAACCCGACCCCTAAACCTAACCCTAACCATAACCCTAGCCCTAACCCTAACCCGAACCCGAACACTAACCCTAACCCTAAACCGATCCCGAACCCTAACCCAAACCCTAACCCGAACCCGAACACTAACCCTAACCCTAAACCGATCCCGAACCCTAACCCAAACCCTAACACTAACCCTAACCGAACCCTAACCCTAACGTCACTCTAACACTTACACTAACCCTAACCTTAACCCGAACCCGAAACATAAACCTAACTCTAACGCGAACCCTAAACCTAAACCTAAAACTAACCCTAGCCCTAACCCTAAACCGAACCCGAACCTGAACCCGAACCATAACCTGAACCCTAACCCTAGCCCTTACCCAAAACCTATCCTGAACCCGAACCCTAACACTAAACCTAAAACTAACCCTTACCCGAACCCTAACCCGAACCCTAAACCTAACACTAACCCTAACCCGAACAGTAACCCTAACTTCAACCCAAACCCTAACCCTAACCCTAACCCTAACGCTAAACCGAGCCAGAACCTGAAGCCGAACCCTAAACTGAACCCTAACCCTAAACCGAACCCTAACCCTTACCTGATTCCGAACCCAAACCCGAAACCTAAACCTAACCCAAACCCTAACCCTAACCCTAACCCGAACACTAACCCTAACTTCAACCCAAACCCTAGCCCTAACCCTACACCGAGCCCGAACCTGAACCCAAACCGTAAACTGAACCCTAACCCTAACCCTAACCCTAAACCAAACCCTAACCCTTACCCGATTCCGAACCCAAACCATAATTCTAACCCTAACCCTAACCCTAACCCTAACCCGAACCCTAACCCGAACCCGAACCCAAAATGTAACCCTAACCCGAACTCAAACCCTAACCAAAACCCTAACCCAAAACCTAACCCTAACCCTAACCCTAAAACTAACACTAAACCGAACTCAAACCTGAACCCGAACCCTAAACTGAACCCTAATCCTAACCCTAACCCTAACCCTAACCATAAACCTAATCCTAAATTTAACCCTAACACGAACCCGAACACTAACCCTAACCTGAACCGTAATTCTAACCCTAACCCTAACCATAACCCTAACCATAAACCCAACCTGAACCTGAACCCGAAACCTAAGCCGAACCCAAACCCTAACGCTAAGACAAACCCGAAATCTACCCTAACCCTAAACATAACCCTAACCAAAACTCTAACCCTAACCCTAATCCTAACCCGAACCCTAAACCCAACCCTAACCCGAACCAAAACCCTAACACTGACCCTAACCATAACCTGAACTCTAACCTTAACCCTAGGCCTAACCGTAAACCTGACCCTAAATCTAACCCTAACCCGAACCCTAAACCTAACCCTCACCTGAACCCTAATCCAAACCCTAACCCTAACACTAACCCTAACCCTAAACCCAACCCGAACGTGAACCTGAACCCTAACCTGAAACCTAAACCTAACCCTAACCCGAATCCTAACCAGAACCAGAACCCTAACCCTAACCCAAACCCTAAACCTAACCCCAACTCTAACCGTAAACCAGACCCTAACCCTAACCCTAAAGCTAACCATAACCCTAACCCTAAACCGAACCCTAACCCTAACCCTAAACCTAAACCTAACCCGAACCCTTACCCTAACCTTACCCCTAACCCTAACCCTAATCCTAATCCGAACTCGAACCCTAACCCTGACCCTAACCCTTACCAGAACCTGACCCGAACCATAACATAACTCTTATCATAACCCGAACCCTAACCCTAACCCCAACCCGAACCCTAACTCTAACCCTAACACTAACCCCATCCCTAACCGAACCCTAACGCAAAACCGAACCCGAAACCGAACCCTAACCTAGCCTAACCCTAACCCTAACCCTAACCCGAACCCTAACTCGAACCCGAAACCTAACCCTGACCGTAAACATAACCTGAACCCTAACCCTAACCCTAACCCTGACCCTAAACATAACCTGAACCCTAAACCTCACCCGAAACCTAACTCTAACCCTAACCCGAACACAAAACCTAACCCTTACGAGGACCGTAATCCTAACCCGAACCCTAACACTAACCCTAACCCTAAACCCAACCTGAAACTGAACCCGAACCCTAACCCGAACCCAAACCCTAACCCTAACTCTAACACTTACCCTAACCCTAAACCGAACCCTAAACATCACCGTAACCCAAACCCTAACCCAAACCCTAAACCTAACCCGAACCCGAACCCTATCCCTTATTTTAACCCTAACCCTAATCCTAAACCTAAACCTAACCATAACCCGAACCCTAAACCGAACAATAACCATAACCCTAACTCTATCCCAAACCCTTTACCTAACCATAACCCTTATCCGAACCCGACTTTAACCCTATCCCTAACACTAACCATAACCCAAACCTTAACCTGAACCTGAAATCTAAACCTAACCTAACACTAAACCTAACCCGAATCCTAAACTGAAACCTAAACATAAGCCTAACACTAACCCGAACCTGAACCTTAATCCTAACACTAACCCGAACCAGAACCCGAAACTGAACCCTAACCCTAACCCGAACCCTAACCCTATGTCTAAAACTAACCCTAACCCTAACCCGAACCCTAACCCTAAACCTAACCTGAACCCGAATCCGATACCAAACCCTAAGCCTAACCCTAACCCTAACCCTAACCTGAACCCTAACCCTAACCCGAACCCTAACCCTAACCCTAACCCTTACCCTAAATCTAACCCTAACCCTGACCGAACCCAAACCTGAACCCCAACCCTAAACATAACCCTAACCCTAACCCTCACCTGAACCCTAACCCTCACCCTAACCTGAACTCAAACCCTAACCATAAGCCTAAATTTAACCCTTTCCCTAACCCTAACCCTAACCCTAACCCTAAAACGAATAAGAACCTGAACCCGAATTCTAATCTGAACCCTAAACCTAACCCGAAACCTAACCCTAACCCGAAACCTAACCCCATCCCGAACCCTAACCCTAAAACAAACCCTACCCGGAACCCAAAATCTAACACTAACCATAAACCTAAACCTACCAGGAACCCTAAACCAAACCGTAACCCTAACCCTAATGCTAACCCGAACCCGAACCCTAACCCTAACACTATCCGGAACCCGAACCCGAACCTTAATTCTAACCCGAAACCTAACCGTAACTCTAAAACTAACCCTAACCCTAACCCTAACCCGAAATCTAACTCGAACGCTGTCCCGAACCCTAAACCTAACCCTAACTCTAACCCTAAACCGAACCAGAACCCAAACCCTAACCTAGCCTAAAATTAACCCTAACCCTAACCCGAACCCTAACTCGAACCCCAAACCTAACCCTAACCCTAAACATAACCTAAACCCTAACCATAACCCTAAACCTAACCCTAACTCTAACCCTAACCCGAACCTGAAACCTAACCCTAACCAGAACAGTAATCCTAACCGGAACCCAAACACTAACCCTAACCCTAAACCCAACCTGAAACTGAACCCAAAACCTAACCCAAAACTGAACACTAACCCTAACCCTAACCCTTACCCTAACCCTAACCCTTACCCTAACCCGAAACCTAAGCCAAAGCCTAACCCAAACTATAAACCTAACACGAACCCTAACCCTAACCCTCAACCTAACCCTAACCCGAACCCTAAACCTAACCCTAACCCTAACCCTCACCCTAATGCTAACACTAACCCGAACCCAAACCCAAACTGTAACCCTAACCCGAACCCTAACCATAACCCTAAGCCTAACCCTAACCGTAACCCTAACTCGAATCCGAATCCAATCCTAACACTAACCCGAATCCGAACCCGAACCCGAACCCAAACCCTAACCCTAATCCCAACCATAAAATGAACCCTAACCCTAACCCCAACCCTAACCGAACACTAACACTTACCCTCACCCTAACCCTTACCTTAACCCTAACCTTAACCCGAACCCGAACCCTAACCCTAACTCTAACCCGAACCCTAACCCTAAACCTAACCCTAATCCGAACCCTAACCCTAAACCTAAACCTAAACCTAACCAGAAACCTATCCCTAACCCTAACACTTACCCTAACCCTAACCCGAAACCTAACCGTATCACAAACTCGAACCCTAACCATAACCCTAACCCAACCCTAACCCTAAAGCTAACCCTAAACCTAAACCGTACCCGAACCTGAACCCTAACCCTAACCCGAACCCTTACCCTAACCCTACCCCTAAACCAAACCTGAACCCGAACCCTAACCTGAACCCTAATCCCAACCCTAACCCAAATCCTAAACCGAACCCGAACCCTAAACCTAACCCAAACACTAAACCTAACCCCAACCCTAACCGTACCCCGAACCCTAAACCTAACCCTAACCCTAAACCTAAACCTAACCCTAACCCTAACCCTAACCCTAAACCTAACCCTAACCCGAACCCTTACCTTAACCCTACCCCTAACCCTAACCCTAATCCTAACCCTAACCCTAACACTAACCGTAACCCTAATCCTAACTCTAACCCTAACACGAACCCGAAATCTAACCCTAACCTGAACCGTAATTCTAAACCTAACCCAAACCCTAACCCTAACCCTAAACCCAACCTGAACCTGAACCTGAACCCAAACCCTTCCCCTAACCCTAACCCTTATCCGAACCCGACTTTAACCATATACCTAACCCTAACCCTAACCCAAACCTTAACCCGAACCCGAAATCTAACCCTAACGTAACACTAACCCTAACCCGAACCATAAACCGAAACCTAACGCTAAGCCTAACACTAAACCGAACCTGAACACTAACTCTAAAAATGACCCGAACCAGAACCCGAATCGGAACCCTAACCCTAACCCGAACCCTAACCCTAAGTCTAAAACTAACCCTAACTCTAAGCCGAACACTAACCCTAAACCTAACCCGAACCCGAATCCGATACCTAACCCTAAGCCTCACCCTAAACCTAACCCTAACCTGAACCCTAACCCTAAACCGAACCCTAACACTAACCAAACCCTAACCCTAACACTGACCCGAACCCGAACCCGAACCCCAACCCTAAACCTAACCCTAACCCTAAACCTCAGCTGAACCCTAATCCTCACCCTAACCCGAACTAGAACCCTAACCATAACCCTAAATTTAACCCTTACGCTAACCCTAACCCTAACCCTAACACTAACCCTAACCCTAACACCAAAACTAACCCTAAACCTAACCCTAACCGAAACCTAACCGTAACCCTAACCCTAACCCTAACTCGAACCCGAACCCTAACCCTAATCCTAACCAAACCCTAACTCTAATTGAAACCCTAACCGTAACCCTACCCCAAAACCTAAGCCGAACACTAACCCTAAACCGAACCCCAAACTTAAACCGAAAGCTATCCGGAACCCTAACCATAACCTTAAGCCTAAGCTGAACCCTAACCCTAAACCTAACCCGAAAACAAACCCTAACCCTAAACAAAAACCTAACCCGAACCCTAACCCTAACCATAAGCCTAACCCTAACCCTAACCAAAACCCGTAGACGAACACGAACTCTAACCCTAACGCTAACCCTAACCCGAACCCGAACCTGAAGCCGAACCCTAACCATAAGCCAAACCCTAACACTAACCATAACCCTAACCCTAAACCTAACCCGATCCCGAACTTGAACCCTAACTTTAACCCGAACACTAACCCTAACCCTAACCCTAACACTAACCCGAATCCTAACCCTAACCAGAACCCGACCAGAACCCTAACCCTAACCCTAAACCTAACCCTAATCCTAACCTTAACCCGAACCAGAACCCTGACCCTAACCCGAACCCTAACCGTAATCCTAACCGTAACCCTAACCGTAACCAAACCCAAAACCGAACCCAACCCTATCCCTAACTCGAACCCGAACACTAACCCTAACCCTAACCGTAACCCGAACCCGAACTCGAAACCTAACCCTAAACCTAACCCGAACCCGAACCCTAACCCTAACGCTAACCCTAACCCAAACCTTAACACTAACCCTCACCATAACCCTAATTCTAAACTTAACCCGAAACATTACCCTAACCCTAACCCGAACCCTAACCGTAAAACAAACCGTAACCCTAATCCTAACCCGAGCACGAACCCAACTCTAACCCTAACCCAAACCTGAACACTAACCCTAAACCCAACCCTATCTCTAACCCAAAACCTAACCGTAACCCTAACCATAACCCTCACCCTCACCAGAACCCGAACCCAACCTTAACTAACCCTGTCACGAACCCGAACACTAACCCCAATCCTAACCCTAACCCAAACCCGAACTCTAATCCTAAGCCTAAGCCTAATCAGAACCCTAACCCTCACCCTCACCCTAACCCTTACCCTAACCCTAACCCTAACCTGAACCCAAAACCCTAACCCTAACTCTAACCCGAACCCTAATCCCAACCCTAACCCTAACACTAACCTTAAACAAAACCGAACCCTAACCCGAAACCGAACCCTAACCCTAAACCGAACCCTAACCCTAACCATAACCCAAAACCTAACCATAACCCTAACCCGAACCCAAAACCGTAACCCTAACCCTAACCCTAGACCGAACCTGAAACCAAACCCTAAACCGAACCCAATCCCTAACCCTAACCATAACCCTACCCCAAAACCCTAACCCTAAGCCTAACCCGAACTCGAACCCCAACCATAACCCTAACCTAATCACTAAGCCTAACCCTAACCCTAACACTAAACCGAACCCGAACCTGAACCCGAACCCTAACCTGAACCCTAACACTAAACCCTGAACTAACCCAAACCTGAAACCTAACCCTGACCCTAACCATAAACTGAACCCTAACCCTAACCCTAACCCTAAAATTAACCCTAACCCTAACCCTAAACCGAACCTGAAACCTAACCCTAAACCTAACCCTAACCCTAACCTAACCCAAAACCCTAACCCTAATCATAACCCTAACGCTTATGCTAATCCTAACCCTAAATCGAACCCGAACTCAAACCATAACCCTAACTGTAAGCCGAACCCTAACCCTACCCTAACCCAAACCCTAACCCTAACACGAACCCGAATCGGAACCCTAACCCTAACCCAAACACTTACCCTTACGCTAACCTAAACCTAACCATAACCCAAACCCTAAACCTCACCCTAAACCGAACAATAACCCTAACCGTACCAATAACCCCTAACCCTAAGCCTAACTCTAACCCTAAGCCTAAGCCTAACACGAAACCCGAACTCTAACCCTAATCCTAGCCTAACCCTAACTCGAACCCGAATCCGAACCCAAACCTTAACGCTAAACATAACCCGAACCCTAACCATAACCCTAACGCTAACACTAACTCGAACCGGAACCCGAAACCAAACCTAACCCGAACCCTAACCCTAACCCCTAAACCAACCCTAACCATAAACCTAATCCTAATGTTAACCCGAACCAAAACCCTAACCCTAAAACTAGCCCTATCCCGAACACGAACCCTAACCCTAAACGTAAAACTAACACGAAAGTAACCCTAACCTAACCCTAACCGTAACCCTAACCATAACCCTAAACCTAACCCAAATCCTAAACCTAACCCCTACACACTAACGCTAACCATAACCCTAACCCTAACCCTTACCTAACCCTAACCCTAACCCTACGCCTAACCCTAACCCTAACCTGAACCCTAACCCGAATGCTAACCCTAAACCTAACCCTAACTGTTACCCTAACACGAAACCTAACCCTAACCCTAACCCTACCGAACTCTAACCCAAATCCTAACCCTAAAACTAACCCTAACGCTAATCCTAACACTAACCCTAGCTCTAATCCGAAATCTAACCCTAACCCTAACCCAAACCCTAACACGAACTCTATCCCTAAACCGAAACCCAAACTTAAACCGAAACGTAACCTGCACCCTAACCATAACCTTAACCCTTAACCTGAACCCGAAACCCTTACCCAACGTGAAACCGAACAAGAACCCTAACCCTAATCCTAACCCGAAAACTAACCCTAACCCTAACCCTAAACCTAACCCGAACCCTAACCCGAACCCGAACACTAACCCTAACCCTAAACCGTAAGCCTAACCATAACCCTAAACCCTAACCCAAACCCTAACAAAACCTTAAACAAAATCAAACCCTAACCCGAAACCGAACCATAATCCTAAACCGAATCCTAACCCTATCCATAACCCAAACCTAACCGTAACCCTAACCCGAATCCGAACCCTAACCTAGGCCCTAACCCTAACCCTAGCCTTAACCCTAACACTAACCCTAAACCTAACCCAAACCCGAACCATAAGCCTAACCTGAACACGAAAGCTAACCATACCTCTAACCTAAACAGTAAGCCTAACCCTAACCCTAACACTAAACCGAACCCGAACCTGAACCCGAACCCTAACCTGAACCCTAACACTAACCATAAACCTAACCTGAACCCGAATCCTAACACTGAACCTAACCATAACCTGAACCCTAACCATTACCTAACCCTAAACCTAACCCTAAACCTAACCCTAAACCGAACCTGAAACCTAACCCTAACCCTAACCCTACCCCAAACCCTAACCCTAACCATAACCATAACGCTAACGCTAATCCTAACCCTAAATCGAACCCGAACCTAAACCCTAAGCCTAACTTGAACCCTAAACCTAACCCTAAACATAACCCTAACTTTAACCCTAACCCGAACCCTAACCCGAACCCGACCCTAACCCTAACCCTAACCCTAACCCGAACACTAACGCTAACCCTAACCCTAACCCTAACCCTAACCGTAAGCCTAACACTAAGCCTAACTTGAACCCTAAACCTAACCTAAACATAACCCTAACTTTAACCCTAACCCGAACCCTAACCCGAATCCGAACCCTAACCATATGCCAAACCCTAACACTTACCCTAAACCTAAACGTAACTCTAACCCAAACCCTAACCCTAACCCGAACCCTAACCCTAACCCTAAAACGAACAATAACCCTAACCTTACCCATAACCCTAACCCTAAGCCTAACTCTAACCCTTAGCCTAAGTCTAACACGAACCCGAAGTCTAACCCTAACCCTAGCACTAACCCTAACTCGAAACCGAATCCGAACCCTAACCTTAAATGCTAAACATAACCCGAACCCTAATCCTAACCCTAAACCTAAACCTAACCCTAAACCTAATCCTAACGTCAAACCGAACCAGAACCCTAACCCTAACCCTAACCCAAAAGACAAACCTAACCCTAAACCTAACCCTAACCCAAACCCTAACTCTAACCTTAACACTAACCCTAACCCTAACTCTAACCCTAAACCTGACGCTAAACCTAACCCTATCCTGAACCCGAAACCTAACCCAAAACCTAACCGTAACACGAAACCGTAACCCTAACCCTATATTTAACCCTAACTCTAACACTAACCCTAACCTTACTCAATCCGAACCCTAACCCTAACCCTAACCCTAACCCTAACCCTAACCGAACCCTAACCCTAACCCTAACCGTAACCCTAACTCGAACCCGAACCCGAACTCTAATACTAACCCGAACCCTATCTCTAATCGGAACCCTAACCCTAACCCTAACCCAAACCCTAACCCGAAATATAACACTAAAACGAACCCCAAACTTAAACCGAAACCTAACCTGAACCCTAACCATAACCTTAACCCTAACCTGAACCCGAACCCTAACCCTAACCCTAACCAGTTCCCGAATGTGAACCCTAAATTTAACCCGAACACTAACCTAACCTAACCCTAACCATACCATTTCCCTAACACGAATCCTAACCCTAACCGGAACCAGAACTCTCACCCTAACCCTCACCCTAAACCTAACCCTAACCCTAATCCTAACCTTTACCCGAACCAGAACCCTGACCCTAACCTGAACCCTAACCGTAACCCTAACCCTAACCCGAACCTGAACACTAAACCTAACCCTAACCCTAACCAGAACCCGAACCCAAAACCTAACCCTAACCCTAATCCGAACCCGAACCCTAACCCTAACCCTAACCCTAACACTCACCCGATCCGAAACCTAACCCTAACCCTAACCCTAACCCAAACAATATACCTAACCCGAATACTAACCCTAAACCTAACCCTAACTCTTACCCTAACCCGAAACATAACCCAAAACCTAACCCTAACAGAACCCTAACCCTAACACTAACAATCACCTGAACCTGACCAGAACCCTAACCCTAACACGAACCCTAACACTAAACAGAAACTGAACCCTAACCCTAAAGCTAACACTAACCCTAACCCAAATCCTTACCCGAACCCGACCCGAACTCTAATCCTAACCTTAACCCTAACCCAAACCCTAACAGGAACGCGAACCCTAACCCTAACCAGAAACCCTAAACTTAACCTTAAAACTAAACCTAAAAAACCCTAAACCTAACACTAACTCTAACCCTAACCCTAACCCGATCCCGAACTCTAACCCTACCCCTAACCCAAATTCCGAACCCGAACCCGAACCCTAACCCTAACCCTAACCGGAACCCTAACCCTAACCCTAACCCTAACCCTAATCCTAATCCGAACCCAAAACCTAACCCTAACCCTAAACCTAACACTAACTCTAAACCTAACCTGAAACCGAAACCTAACCCTAACCCTAACTATAACCCTAACCCTAAACCGAACCCGAACTTTAACCCTAACCCTTTCCCGAATCCGAACCCTAACCCTTACCCTAACCCCAACCCTAACCCTAACCCTAACCCGATCCGAACCCTAACCCTAACCCTAAACCTAACCCGAACGCAAATCCTAACCCTAATACTAAACCTAACTCTAAACCTAAACCTAACCCGAAACCTACCCCTAACGCTAACCCTAACCCTAAACCTAATCCGAACCTAAACCCTAACCCTAACCCTAACCCGAACCCATAACCTAACCCTAACCCTAACCCTAACCCTAACCCTAAAACGAAACCGAACCCTAACCCTAACCCTAAAACGAACCAGAAACCTAACCCTAACCCGAACCCTATCCCTCTCCCTAAACCTAACCCTAACACAAATCCGAACCCTAAGCCTAACACGAACTCGAACCCTAACCATAACCCAACCTAAACACTAAGCCTAACCCTAACCCTAACACTAAACCGAACCCAAACCAGAACCCGAACCGTAACCTGAAACTTAACACTAACCCTAAACCTAACCCGAACCCGAAACCTAACCCCTGACCCTAACAATAACCTGAAGCCTAACGATAACCTAACCCTAACCTAACCCTAACCCTAACCCTAAACCTAACCCTAAACCTAACCCTAACTCGAACCCGAACCCTAACCCTAATCCTAACCAAAACCTAACTCTAATCGGAACCCTAACCCTAACCCTAACCCAAACCCTAACCCGAATTCTAACCTTAAATCGAACCCCAAACTTAAAAAGCTAACCTGAACCCTAACCATAACCTTAACCCTAACCTGAATTCTAACCCTATCCCTAACCCGAAAACATACCCTAACACTAACCCTATCCCAAACCAGAACCCTAACCTGAACCCAAACACTAACCCTAACCCTAAACCAAACCGAACCCTAACCCTAACCATAACACTAACCGTAAGCCTAACACTAACCCTAACCCTAACCCGTACATGAACCCGAACTCTAACCCTAACACTAACCCTAAACCTAAGCCTAACCCTAACCCGAACCTGAACCCGAAATCTAACCATAACCCAAAACATAACCCTAACCGTAACCCTAACCCTAACCCGATCCCGAACTTGAACTCTAACTTTAACCCGAACACTAACCCTAACCCTAACCCTAACCCGAATCCTAACCCAAACCGGAACCCGAACCCAAACCCAAACCCTAAACCTAACCCTAACCATAATCATAACCTTAACCCGAACCAGAACCCTGACCCTAACCCGAACCCTAATCGTAACCCTAAAGGTAACCCTAACCGTTACCCGAAACCTAACCCTAAACCTAACCTGAATCCGAACCCTAACCCTAACCCTAACCCTCACCCTAACCCTAACCCTAACCCTCACCCTAACCCTAATCCTAAACTTAAACCGAACCATTACCCTAACCCTACCCTGAACCCTAACCGTAACCCTAACCGTAACCCTAACCCTAACCCGAACCCGAACCCAACCCTAACCCTATCCCGAACCCGAACACTAACCCCAACCCTAACCCTATCCCAAACCCGAACCCAGAGCCGAAGCTAAGCCTAAGCCGAACCCTAACACTCACCCTCATCCTATCCCTTTCCCTAACCCTCACCCTAACCTTAACCCGAACCCTAACCCTAACTCTAACCCGAACCCTAACGCTAACCATAACCATAAACACTAACCGTAAACAAAACTGAACCCTAACCGGAAACCGAACACTAAACCTATACCGAACCCTAACCCTAACCATAACCCCAAAACCTAACCCTAACCCTAACACGAACCTGAACCCTAACCCTAGCCCTAACCGTAACACTAAACCGAACCTGAAACCTAAACCTAACCCGAACCCAATCCCTAACCATAACCCTAACCCTAACCCAAACCCGAACACTAAGCCTAACGCGAACTCGAACCATAACCATAACCCTAACATAAACACTAAGCCTAACACTAACCCTAACACTAAACCGAACCCGAACCTGAACCTGAAACCTAACCTGAACCCTAACACTAACACTAAACATAACGCGAACCTGAAACCTAACACTGAACCTAACCATAACCTGAACCCTAACCCTAACCTAACCCTAAACCAAACCCTAAACCTAACCCTAAAACGAACCTGAAACCTAACCCTAACCCTAACCCTAACCCTAACGCTAACTCTAATCCTAACCCTAAATCGAACGCGAACCTAAACCCGAACCCTAACTCGAACCGAAACCCTAACCCTAACCGTAAGCCTAACCCTAACCCTAACCCTAACCCTAACACTAATGCTAATGCTAATGCTAACCCTAAATCGAACGCGAACCTAAACCCGAACCCTAACCTGAACCCTAAACCTAACCCTAACCCAAACCCTATCTCTAACCCTAACCCAAACCCTAATCCAAACCCGAACGATAACCCTAACCCAAACACTAACCCTAACCCTAACCCGAAGCCTAACACGAATCGGAACCCTAACCCTAACCGTAACCCAAACACGAACCCGATCTCTAACACTAAACCGAACGCCAAAATTAAACCGAAACCTAACCTGAACCCTAACCATAAACTTAACCCTAAACCTAACCCAAACCCTAACTCAAACCCGAACCCGAATCCGAACCCTAACCCTCACCCACACCCTAACCTTTACCCTAACCCTAAACCTAAACCTAACCCGAACCCCAACACTAACCCTAAACGGACCAATAACCGTAACCCTACACATAACCCTAACACTAAGCCTAATTCTAAAACGAAGCCTAAGCCTAACATGAACCCGAAATCTATCCCTAACCCTAGCCCTAACCCTAACCGGAACCCAATGCCGAACCCGAACCTTAACGCTAAACATAACCCGAAACCTATCCCTAACCCTAACGCTAACACTAACTCGAACCGGAACCCCAAACCTAACCTTAACCCAAACCCTAACCCTAACCCTAACCCTAACCAGAACCAGAACCATAACACTAATCAGAACCAGAAACCGAACCCTAACCCTAACCCTAACCCTAATCCTAATGTTAACCCAAACCAGTACCTTAACCCTAACCCTAACCCTAACCCTAACCCTAACCCTAACTCTAACCCAAACCCTAACCCTAACCCTAACCCTAACCCTAACCATTACCCTAAACCTTACCCTAAACCTAAACCTAACCCTAAACCTAACTCTAACCATAACCGTAAGCCTAACCCTAATCTTTACCTAAACCGAACCCTAAACCTAAGCAAAACCCTGAACCTAACCTGAACCCTAACCCAAATGCAAACCCTAAACCTAACCCAAATTCTTACCCTAATCCGAAACCTAACCCTAACCCTAACCCTAACCGAACCCTAACCCTAACACTAACCCTCACCCAAACCCGACCCGAACCCTAAACCTAACCCGAACCCTAACACTAAACAGAAACCGAACCCAAACCCTAAACCTAACACTACCCCTAAACCAAACCCTTACCCGAACCCGACCCAAACTCTAATCCTAACCCTAACCCTAATCCCAAACCCTAACAGGAACGCGAACCCTAACCCTAACCTTAAACCTAAACCTAACCCGAACCCTAAACCTAACCCTAACTCTAACCCTAACCCTAACCCGATCCCGAATTCTAACCCTACCCCGAACACGAATCCGAACCCGAACCTGAACCCTAAAACTAACCATAACCGGAACCCTTACCCTAACCCTAACCCTAACCCTAACCCTAATCCTAATCCAAACCCAAACGTAACCCTAACCCTAAACCTAACACTAACCCTAAACCTAACCTGAAACCGAAACCTAACCCTAACCCTAACTATAACACTAACCCTAAAGCGAACCTGAACTCTAACCCTAACCCTTACCGAATCCGAACCCTAACCATTACCCTAACCCTAACCATTACCCTAACCCTAACCCTAACCCTAACCGTAAACATAAATCTAACCCTAACCCTAACCATAACCTAAACAATAAGCCTAACCCTAACCCTAACGATAACCCTAACCCTAACCCTAAACCTAATCCTAACCCTAACCCTAACCCTAACCCTAACCCAAACCCGAATCCTAAGCCTAACCCAAACTCAAACCCTAATCATAACCCTAAACTAAACACTAAGCCTAACCCTAACCCTAACCCTAATGCGAACACTAACCCTAACCCTAACACTAACCCGAACCCTAACCCTAACCCTAACCCTAACCCTAACCCGAAACTGAAACCGAAACCTAACCCCAAACCTAACCCTATCCCCAACCCTAACCTGAACACTAAAGATAACGTTAACCCTAACCGAACCCTAACCCTAACCCAAACCCTAAACTGAACCCGAACCCGAACCCGAAACCTAAACCTAATCCTAACACGAACCCCAACCCTAACCTGAACCCGAACCGGAAAGCTAACCCTAACCCAAACCCTAAACCTAACCTTAACCCGAACCCTAACCTTAAACATAACGCCAAACCTAACCCTAACCCTAAATGGAACCCGAACCTGAACCCGAACCCTAACCTTAATGCTAAACATAGCACGAACCCTAACCCAAACCCTAATCCTAACTCGAACCGGAACTCGAAACCTAACCTTAACCAGAACCCTAACCCTAAACTTAATCCTAACCCTAACCAGAACCATAAACCTAATAGGAACCCGATTCCGAACCCTAACCCTAACCCTAACCCTTAACCCTAATACTAATGTTAACCCGAACCTGAACCCTAACCGTAACCCGCACCCTAACACTAAAACTAACCCTAACCCTAAACCGAAACCGAACCCTAACCCTAACCCTAACCCGAACTGCAACCCTAACCCTAACCTTAACCCTAGGCAGATCCCTAACCCTAAACCTAAAACGAACCCTAACCCTAACCCTAAACCTAACCTGATACCGAACCCTAACCCTAACCCTATCCCGAAACCTAACCCTAACCGGAAACCTAACCCTAACCCTAAACTAAACCCGAAACGTAAACCTAACCCTAAACCTAACACTAACCCTAAACCTAACCTGAACCCGAACCCTAACCCTAACACTAACCCTAACCCTAACCCAAAACCGAACCCGATCCCTAACCCTAACCCTTACCCGAACCCGAACCCAAACCCTTACCCTAACCCTAACCCGAACCCTAACCCTAACACTAAACATAACTCTAACCCTAAACCTAACCCTAATCCTAAATGTAACCCTAACCCTAAACCTAACCCTAACTCTAAACCTAACCTAAACCGATCACGAAACCCTAACCCTAACCCTAACCCGAATCCGAACCCTAAACCCAAACCTAACCCTAACCCTAACCCTAACCGTAACCATAACCCTAACCTTAAACCTAACCCTAATCCTAACTTAACCCTAACCATGACCCTAAACCTAAGCCTAACCCTAACGTGAACCCTAAACTTAACCCTAACCCTACCCCTAACACTAATCCTAACTCGAACCCTAACCCTAACCCTTTCCCGGAACCGAACCTAACCCTAACCGTAACCCTTACCCGAACCAGAACCAAAATCTAACCCTAACCCTAAACCTAACCCTAACCCAAACCCTAAACCTAACCCTAACTCTAATCCTAACCCTAACCCGATCCCAAACACTAACCCAAACCCTATCCCAAACCCAAAACCTAACACTAAACCTAACCCTAACCCAAACCCTAAAGCTTAACTTCACCCTATCCCGAAACCTAACCCGATCCCGAACCCTAACCTTAACCCTAACTCGAATCTGATCCTTAACCCTAACCAACCCTAACCCTAACCCGAACCCGAACCCAAACCGTAACCCTAACCCTAAGCCGAAACCGAAACCAAACCTAAAACTAACCCAAACCCGAACACTAACCCTAACACTAACACTAACCCGAACCCGAACCCGAACCCTAACCCTAAGCCTCACCCTAACCATAACCCTAAACCTAACGCAAAACCTAAACCTAACCCTAACCCTAACCATAACCCTAAACCTAACCCTAACCCTAACCCTAACACTAACCCTAACCCGAACCCTAAACCTAACCCTAGCCCTAAACCGAACACTAACACGAACCCGAACCCTAACCCTAATCCTATCCCTAACCCTAACCATAACCCTAACCCTAACCCTCAACTGAACCCTAACACGAACCCGAAAAGTAATCCTACCCATAACCCGAACCCTAACCGTAACCCTAACCCTAAACCGAACCCTAACTCGAACCCGAAACCTAACCCTAACCCTTACCCGAACCCTAACCCTAACCCTAACCCGAACCCTAACCCTAACCCTAACCCTAACCATAACCATAACCCTAACTCTAAACCGAACCCGAACCGAAACCAAATGCTAAATTGAACCCTAACCCTAACCCTAACCCTAACCGTAAGCCGATTCCTAACACTAAACCAAACCCAAACCCTAACACTAACACTAAACCTAACCCTAAACCTAACCATAACCCAATGCGAACCCTAACCCTAACCCTAACCGAACCCGAACTATAACCCTAACCCTAACCCGAACCCGAACCCAACACCAAACCCCAACCCCTTTCAATGAAAGTGATTTTCATCAGTCTCTGCTTGGGGCTGGTTCAATAGGAAACAAACCATAGAGGTAGAACCTGGAACAACTATATTGTGCAAAGTTTCAAAGAGCTAGCACAAACCGTGTTTGATTTAGAGTTCCAACTACATGTATCCATATAGGAGTAAACAGAGTGACACATAAAAATGAAAACGGTTACTGTAAGCGAACGGTTTAACCTAGAAGAACGAAATTTGTTGAGCCAAGTGGGATTGGTGTACTGATCATTACCTGCAAGTATCATCAAGATTGGGTGAAAAAAATCTTTGCTGAGATTTCAGGAAACTCTTCGTTTTTTGAAAGCTTGGCAACCCCTTTCAATGAAAGTGATTTTCCTCAGTCTCTGCTTGGGGCTGCTTCAATAGGAAACAAACCATATAGGTAGAACTTGGAACTACTTTATTGTGCCAAGTTTCAAAGAGCTAGTACAAACCGTGTTTGATTTAGATTTCAATCTACATGTATCCTTAGAGGAGAAAAAAAAGTGAAACCTAAAAATGAAAACGGTTACTGCAAACGAACGGTTTAACCTAGAAGAAGGAAATTTGGTGAGCCAAGTGGGATTGGTGTAGTCATCATAACCTGCAAGTATCATCAAGATTTGGTGAAAAAAATGTATGCTGAGATTTGAGGAAACTCGTCGTTTTTTGGAAGGTTGGCAATCCCTTTCAATTAAAGTGATTTTCGCCAGTCTCTGCTTATGACTACATCAATGGTAAACAAACCATAGAGATAGAACTTGGAAGTACTTGATTGTAACAAGTTTCAAAGATCTCACACAAACCGCATTTGATTTAGAGTTCCAACTGCATGTATCCATATAGGACAAAACAGAGTGAAACCTAAATATGTAAATGGTTACTGCAAACGAACGTTTTAACCAAGAAAAACGAAATTTGTTGAGCTAAATGGGAGTGGTGTTCTGATCATTACCTGCAAATATCATCAAGATTGGGGGAAAAATGTTTGCTGAGATTTCAGGAAACTCTTAATTTTCTGGAAGCTTGGAAACCCCTTTCAATGAAAGTGATTTGCGCCAGTCTCGGCTTAGGGCTACATCAATAAGAAACAAACTATAGTGATAAAAATTGGAACTACTTTATAGTGCCAAGATTCAAAGAGCTAGCACAAACCGTGTTTGATTTAGATTTCAATCTACATGTATCCATATAGGAGAAAACAGAGTGAAACCAAAAAATGAAAACGCTTACTGCAAACGAACGGTTTAACCTAGAAGAACAAAATTTGGTGAGCCAAGTGGGATTGCTGTAGACATCATTACCTGCAAGTATCATCAAGTTTGGGTGAAAAAATGTTTGCTGAGATTTCAGGAAACTCGTAGATTTTTGGAAGCTTGGCAACCCCTTTCAATTAATTTGATTTTCGCCAGTCTCTGCTTATGACTCCATTAATGGGAAACAAACCATAGAGATAGAACTTGGAACTACTTTATTATGCAAAGTTTCAAAGAGCTAGCACAAACTGTGTTTGATTTAGAGTTCCAAATGCATGTATCCATATAGGACAAAACAGAGTGGAACCTCAAAATGAAAACGGTTACTGCAAACGAACGGTTTAACCTAAAAGAACGAAATTTGGTGAGCCAAGTGGGATTGGTGTACTGATCATTACCTGCAAGTATCATCAAGATTGGGTGAAAAAATATTTGCTGAGATTTCAGGAAAATCTTACGTTTTGAAAGCTTGGCAACCCTTTTCAATGAAAGTGATTTTAGTCAGTCTCTGCTTTTGGCTGTTTCAATAGGAAACAAACCATAGAGTTAGAACTTGGAACTACTTTATTGTGCCAAGTTTTAAAGAGCTAGCAAAAGCCGTGTTTCATTTAGATTTCAATCTACATGTATCCATATAGGAGAAAACAGAGTGGAACCTCAAAATGAAAACGGTTACTGCAAACAAACGGTTTAAAATCGAAGAACGAAATTTTGGTGAGCCAGTGGGATTGGTGTACTGATCATTACCAGCAAGTATCATCAAGATTGGGTGAAAAAATGTTTGCTGAGATTTCAGGAAACTCGTAGATTTTTGGAAGCTTTGCAACCACTTTCAATGAAAGTGATTTTCGCGAGTCTCTGCTTAGGCTACATCAATAGGAAACAAACCATAGCGATAAAAATTGGAACTACTTTATAGTGCCAAGTTTCAAAGAGCTAGAACAAACTGTGTTTGATTTAGAGTTCCAACTACATGTATCCATATAGGAGAAAACAGAGTGAAACCTAAAAATGAAAACGGTTACTGCAAACGAACGGTTTAACCTAGAAGAAAGAAATTTGGTGAGCCAAGTGGGATTGATGTAGTCATCATTACCTGCAAGAATCATCAATATTGGGTGAAAAAATGTTTGCTGATATTTCAGGAAACTCTTAGATTCCTGAGATTTCAGGAAACCCTAACCCTAACCCTAACCCTAATCCTAACCCGAATCCTAAACCTTACCCTAACCAAATCCAAACCGAAAACCTAAACCTAACCCAAACCATAACCCTAACCCTAACACTAACCCTAACCTAAACCTAACCCGAAACTTAACCCTAATCCTAACCAGAACCCCGCAACTCACCCTAACCCTAACCCCAACCGTAACCCGAACCCAAACCCTAAACATAACACGAATCCAAACCCTAATTCTAACCCTAACTATAACTGAACCCTAACCCTAACCCAACCCTAACACTAACCTGAAACCGAACCTGAACCCTAACCTTATCCTGAACAATAACCCTAACCCTAACCCTAACCATAACCTGAATCATAAACCTAACTGGAACACGAAACAGAACCCTAACCCTAACCCTAAAGATAACCCGAAACCTAACCCTAACCCTAACGCTAACCCGAAACTTAACCCGAACCCTAAACCTAACCCTAACCCGAACCTGAACCCGAACCCTAACCCTAACCCTAACCCTAACTATAACCCTAACCGTACCCTAACCCGAACCCTATCCCTAACCCTAACCCTAACTATAACCCTAACCGTACCCTAACCCGAACCCTATCCCTAACCCTAACCCTAAACCTAACCCTAACCTAACCCGAACCCTAACTTAACCCTAATCCTAACCCGAACCTGTACCCTAACCCTAACCTGAACACTAATCCTAACCCTAACCTTAACCCCAACCCTAACCCTAACCCGAACCTGAACCAGAACCCTAACCGTATACCTAACCCGAAAACGAACCCTAACCCTAACCCTAACCCTAACCCGATCCCTAACCCGAACCTGAACCTTAACCCTAACCTTAAACCGAACCCTAACGCACACCCTAAACCTAACACTAACCATAAGCCTAACCCAAATCCGAACCCGAACCCTAACCTTAACCTGAACACTAACACTAACGCTAACCCTAAACCTAACCCTAACCCGAACCCGAACCTGAAACTGAATCCTAACCATAACCCGAACCCTAACCCTTACCCTAAACTAACTCTAACCATAACCCGAAACCGAACCAAAACCCTAACCTTAACCCGAACACTAACCCTAAAAAAAACCCTAACCCTCACCCTAACACGAAACCAAACCCTAACCGGAACCCGAACCCGAACCGTAACCCTACCACTAACCCTAACTCTAATCCGAAACTTAACCCAAAACCGAAACTTAACCATAACCATAACCATAACCATAACCCTAACCCTAACCCTAACCCGAACCCGAATCCGAAGCCGAAACCTAACCCTAACTCGAACGCGAATCCTAACCATAACCCTTACCTGAACCATAACACTAACCCTCACCCTAATCCTTGCCCTAACCATAAACCTAACCCAAACACTAACCATAACCATAATTCTAACCCGAAACCTACTCCTAACCCTAACCCTATCCCTAATCCGAACCCTAACGTAACCCAAACCCTAACCTTAACCCTAACTCTAACGCGATCCGAACAATAACCCAAATGCGAACCTTAACAAGAAACCGAACCCTAACCCTAACCCGAACCCTAACCCTAACCTGAACCCGAACCCGAAACCTAACCCTAACCCTAAACCTAACCATAAAACTAACCCTAACCCTAACCCGAACCCTATCCCTAACCCTAACCATAAAACTAACCCTAACCCAAACCCTAACCCTAACGCTAACACTAAACCGAACCCGAACACTAACCCAAACCCTAAACCTAATCCTAACCCGAACCTGAACCCTTATCCTAACCTGAACCCTAACCCTAACCAGATCCTGAACACTAAATCTAACCCTAACCTTAACCCTTACCCTAACACTTACACTAACACTAACCCTAACTCTAACCCAACAGAACCTTAAACCTAAACCTAACCCTAAACCTAAGCCTAACCCCAACCCAAACCCTAACCCTAACCCTAACCCTAACCCTAATCCTAACCGAAACCTTAAACCTAAACAGAACCCTAAACCTAACCCTAATCCTAACCGAAACTTAAACCTAAACAGAACCCTAACCCTAATCCTAAACCTAAACCTAACCTTAACCCTCACCTGAACCGTAACCCTAACCCTAACACTAACCCTATCCTGAACCTGAACCCTAACCCTAAACCCAACCCTAAACCTAACCCTAACCCTAAACCTAACCCTAACCCTAACCCTAACCGGAAGCCTAACCCTAACCCTAAACCTAACCCTAACCCCAACCGAACCCTCACCCTAACCCTAACCCTAACCCTAACCCTAACACTAACTCTAAACCTAACCCAATCCCAAACCCTTGCCAGAGTCCTAAACCTATCCCTAACCAGAACCCTAAACCTAAACATAAAACTAACCCTAAACATAACCCGACCCTAAACCTAACTCAAACTCGAACCCTAACCATAACCCTAATCCAAACCCTAACCCTAACCCTAACCCTAAACCGAAACCGAAACCGAAACCGAACCTGAACCCGAACACTAACCTGAACCCTAACCCTATCCCTAACCCTAACCCTAACCCGAAACCTAACCCTAACCCTAACCCTAACACTAACCCTAACTCTACCCCTAAACTTAATTTTTACCCAAACCCGACTCGAACCCTAACCCTAACCCTAACCCTAACCCAAACCCTAACCGGAACCCAAAAAAAATTCCAACCCTAATCCTAACCGTAACCCTAACCCTAACCCGAATCCTAAACCTAACCCTAACCCGAACCCTATCCCAACCCTAACCCGAAACCTTACTTGAACTTGAAGCCTTACCCTAACCCTAAACTGTACCCTAACCCTAAACCTAAACCTAACCCTAAGCCTATCACTAACACTAAACCTAACACTAAAACGAACCAGACACTCTAACCCTAAACCCAACAATAACCCGATCCCGAACCCGAACCCTGACCCGAACACTAACCATAACCTGAACCCTAACACTAACCCTAACGCTAACACTAACCCGAACCCGAATCCGAACCCGAACCCGAACCCTAACCCGAATCCGAACGCTAACCCGAACCCGAACCAGAAAACTAACCCTAACCGTAACCCGAAAACGAACCCTAACTCTAACCCTAACTCGAACCCTAACCCGAACCCGAAACCTAACCCAAAACCTAAACCGAATCCTAACACTAACCCTAACGCTAAACGTTAGCCTAACCCTAAGCATAACCGTAACGCTTACCTGAACCCGAACCCTAACCCTAACAATAACCCTAACCCTAACCCTAAGCCTAACCCTAACCCTAAGCCTAACCCGAATCCCTACCTGAACCAGAACCCGAATCCGAACCGCAACCCTAACCCTAACCCTAAACCTAATCCTAACCTTAACACGAAAAAGAACCCTAACCCTAACCCGAACCCTAACCCTAACCATAACCGTAACCCTAACCCTAAACCGAACCCGAACCCGAACCCAACCCTAACCCTAACCCAAATCAGAACCTTAAACCTAACCCTAATAATAACCCTAAACCGAACCCGAGCCCGAACCCGAACCCTAACCCTAACCTAACCCGAACCCTAACCTAACCCGAACCCCAACCCTAACCCTCACCCTAACCCTCACCCTAGCCATTAGCATAACCCAAACCCTAACCAGAACCCGAACCCTAACTCTAACCCGAACCCTATATCTAATCCTAACCCTTACCCTAACACTAATCCTAAACCGAACCCGAACCTGAACCCGAACCATAACCTGAACCCTAACCCTAACCCTTACCCTAACCCTAACCCGAACCCTAAACCTATCCTGAACCCAAACCCGAACCCTAACCCAAACCCTAACGCTAACCGAACCCTAACCCGAAACCGAACCATAACCCTAAACCGAACTGGAACCCTAACCCTAACCATAAACCTAACCCTAACCCTAACCCAAACACGAACCCGAACCCTAATATTAATGCTAACCCTAACCCTAATCCTAACCCTAATCAGAACCCAACCCTAACCCTAACCCTAAGCCGAACCCTATCCCTAACCCTAACCATAACCCTAAACATAACCCGAAACCTAACCCTAACCTGAACTCGAACCCAAACAAGAACCCGAACCCTAACCCTAATCCTAACCCTAACCCTAATCTAAACCGAACCCTACCCGTAACTCTAACCCAAACCCTAACCCTAACCTTATCCCAAACCCTAAACAGAACCCGACCTGAAATTGAACCCTAACCTGAACCCTAACACTAACACTAAACTTAACCCTTACCCGAACCCTAACCCTAACCCGAACCTGAACCCTAACTCTAACAAAAATCCTAACCCTAACCCTAAACCTAACCCTAAACCTAACCCTAACCCGACGAAGAACCCTAACTCTAACCTTAAATCCAACCCTAAGCCTAAACCTAACCCTAACCGTAACCTGAACAATAAACCGAATACGAACCCAAATCCTAACCCTAAACCTAAAACTCACCCTAACACTAACAGCACCCTAACCCGAACCCGAAACCTAACCATATACCTAACAATTACCCAAACCCGAAACCGAACCCTGACCGTAACACTAACCGTAACCCGAACCCTAACACTAACCCTAACCCTAACACTAACCCAATCCCGATCCTGAACCCTAACCGAACCTGAACCCTAACCCGATCCTGAACCAGAAACCTAACCCTAACCTTGACCCGAAAACGAACCCTAACCCTAACCCTAAACCTAACCCGAACCCTAACCCGAACCCGAAACCTAACCCTAAACCTAAACCGAATCCTAACCCGAACCCTAATCCTGAACCTAAACTTTACCCTAACACAAAACATAACCCTAACCCTTACCAGAACCCGAACTCTTACCCTAACAATAACCCTAACCCTAATCCAAACCCTAACCATAAGCCTAACATGAAACCAAACCCGATTTCTTAACTTAACACTATCACTAATCCTAACCCTAACCCTAACCCTAAACCTAAACGAAACCTAACCCAAAACCGAACCCTAACCCTAAACCTAACCCTGAACATAAACCTAACCCTAACGCTAACCCTAACACGAAACCGAACCCTAATCCTAACACCAACACTAAAACTAATCCTAACCCTAATCCAAACCCGTCCCTAACTGTAACTCTAAGCCAAACCCTATCCCTAACCCTAAACATAAGCCGAACCCTAACCCTAACCTGAACTCGAACCCAAATAAGAACCCTAACACTAACCCTAAACCTAACCCTAACCTAAACCGAACCCTAACTGTAACCCTAACTCTAACCCTAACCCGAACTCCAACTGGAACCCTAACCCTAACTCTAACCCGAACCCTAACCCTAACCCTATCCAAACACTAAACAGAAGCCGACATAAATATGAACCCTATCTTGAACCCTAACACTAACCCTAAACCTAACCCTAACCCTAACCTGAACCCCAACCCGAACCAGAAACCTAACACTATCCCTAACCCGATAACGAACCCTAACCCTAACCATAACCATAACCGAATACCTAACCCGAAATCGAATCCTAACCCTAACCGTAAACCGAAACCTAACTCTAACCCAGACCCCAACCCTGTCAGCCTAACCTTAACCCTACCCTAACCCTAACTGAAACCCTAACCCGATCTCTAACCCGAACCCAAATTCGAACCCTAACCCTAAACCATACAAACCCTAACCCTGACCCTAAACCTAACTGTAAGCCTAACCTTAACCAGAACCATAATTCTAACCCTAAACCTAACCCGAACCCTAACCCTAACCCTAACCCGAATCCGAACCCAAACCTTAAACCTAACCCGAAACCTAACACTAAACCTAACCGTACACCGAACCGAAACCCTAACCTAACCATGAACCTAAAAGTACCCGTAACCCTAACCCTTATCCGAACCCAACCCGAACCCTAACCCTAACACTAACCCTAACCCAAAACCTAACCTAAAACCGAACCCTAACCCTAAAAATAAACTTAACCCTCACCTGAACCGTAACCCTACCCTAAGCTTAACCATAATCCTACCCTAACCCTAACCCCAGAACCTGAACCCTAAACGTAACCCTAAACCTAACCCTAACCCTAACCTTAACTCTAACCCTAACTCTAAACCTAACCCTAACCCTAACCCTAACCCTAACCTTAACCCTAACCTTAACACTTACCCTAAACCTAAACCGAACCCGAACCTGAACCCGAACACTAACCTGAACCCTAAATCAAACCCTTACCTAACCCTAACACGAACCCTAACCCTAACCCGAACCTGATCCCGAACCATAACCTAAACCAAACCCTCACCCTAACCCTAACCCTAACCATAACCCTAACCCGAACCTGAACCCGAACCCTAACCTAACCCTAAACATAACCCTAAGGGTACCCTAACCCGAACCCTATCCCTAACCCGAACACTAACCCTCACCCGAACCAGAACCCGAACCCCAACACTAACCCTAACCCTAACCCTAACACTAACCCTAACCCTAAACCTAACCCTAAACCGAACCCTAACCCTATATCGAACCCTAACCCTTATCCTAACCCAAATCCGAACCCTAAAACTAACGCTAACCCGAACCCGAACCCTAACCCTTACCCTAACCTTAACCTAACCGTAACCCTAACCCTTACTCTAACCCTAACCCTAACACTAACGCTAACCCGAACCTGAACCCTAACCCTAAGCCTAACCCTAAAAATAACCCGAACCCTAACCCGAACCCTGACACTAACCGTAACCATAACCCGACCGCTAACACTAACCCTAACCCTAACCCTAACACTAATCCTAAACTTAACCGGAACCTGAACCCTAATCCTAATCCGAAACCTAACCTAACGCTAACCGTAATCATAACCCTAAACCAAACCCGAACCCTAACTATTACCCTAACCCGAAACGTAACCTAACCCTAACCCGAATCCGAACCTTAACCCTAACCCTAACTCGAAACCAAACCCTAACCCTAAACCGAACCCGAACCCTAATCCTACCCTAAACCTAACTCTAACCCTAACCATATTTCAAAGCATAACCAGAACCAGAACCCTATCCCTAACCAGAAAATTAACCATAACCTAACCCTAACTCTAAACCTAAACCTAAACCAAACCGTAAACTAAACCCTAACCCTAACACTAACCCTAACGCGAACACGATCCTAAACCCTAAACCTAACCCTAATCCTAACCCTAACCCTAACCCTAACCGTAACCCTTACCCGAACGCTAAACCTAACCCTAACCCTAACCCTAACCCTAATCCGAACCCGAAACATAAACCTAACCACAACCCATACCCTAATCCTAACCCTAACCCTAAACCTAACCCTAACCCGATCCTGAACTCTAACCCTAACCCTAACCCTAGCCCTAACCCTAATCCTAACCCGAACCCTAACCCGAAACCTAACCCTAACCCTTACCCTAACCCTAAACCTAACCCTAAACCTAATCCTAATCTGCACTCTAACCATAGCCATAAAACTAAACCTAATTCTAACCCGAACCCTAACCATAACCCTAACCCTAACCCTAACCATAACCCTAAACCTAAACCTAACCCTAACTCTAACCCTAAACTTAACCCTAACCCTAACACTAACACTAACCCGAATCCGAACCCTAAACCTAACACTAACCCTATACCGAACCCTAACCCTTATCCTAACCCAAATCCGAACCCTACACCTAACGCTAACCCGAACCCGAACCCTAACCCTTACCCTAACCTTAAACCTAACCCTAACCCTAACCCTAACCATAACTCTAACCCTAACCCTAACCCTAAGGCTAACCCGAACCTGAACCCTAAACCTAACCCTAAAAATAACCCGAACCCGAACCCGAACCCTGACCCTAACCGTAACCATAACCCGAACCCTAACACTAACCCTAACCCTAACCCTTACCCTAATCCTAAACTGAACTGGAACCTGAACCCTAATCCTAATCCGGAACCGAACCTAAAGCTAACCGTAATCATAACCCTAACCCAAACCCGAACCCTAACTATTACTCTAACCCGAAAAGTAACCCTAACCCTAACCAGAATCCGAACCTTAACCCTAAACCTAACTTGAAACCAAACCCTAACCCTAAACCGAACCCGAACCCATATCCTACCCTAAACCTAACTCTAACCCTAACAATATTTCAAAGCATAACCAGAACCAGAACCCTATCCCTAACCAGAAAACTAACCAAAACCTAACCCTAACTCTAAACATAAAACTAACCCAAAACCTAAACTAAACCCTAACCCTACCCCTCACCCTAACCCGAACACGATCCTGAACACGAATCCTAACCTGAACCCTAATCCTAACCCTAACCCTAACCCAAACCCTAACAGTAACACTTACCTGAACCCTAACCCTAACCCTAACCCTAATCCGAATCCGAAACATGACCCTAATGCTACCCATAACCTAATCATAACCCTAACCCTAAACCTAACCCTAACCCGATCCTGAACTCTAACCCTAACCCTAACCCTAGCCCTAACCCTAATCCTAACCCGAACCCTAACCCGAACCCTAACCCTAACCCTTACCCTACCCTAAACCTAACCCTAAACCTAATCCTAATCTGCACTCTAACCATAGCCCTAAAACTAACCCTAACTGTAAACTGAACCCTAACCCTAACCCTAACCCTAACCATAACCATAACCCTAACCCTAAACCTAACCCTAAACCTAACCCTAACCCTAACCCTGAACCTAACCTTAACCCTAACACTAACCCGAATCCAAACCCTAAACCTAACCCTAACCTGAACTTTAACCTTAAATCTAATCCTAACCCTAAGCCTATCACTAACCCTAACACTAACCCGAAACCTAAGCTGAACCAAACCCTAACCCTAACCCTAAGCCTAACCCTAACACTAACCCTAACTCTAAACCGAACCCGAACCCTAACCCTAACCCGAACACGAAACAGAACCCTAACCCTAACCCAAACCCTAAACCTAACCATAACCCTAACCCTAACGCTAACCCAAACCCAAACCCTAAATCTAACCCTAATCTGAACCCGAAAACGTGCCCTAACCCTAACCCTAACCCTAACACTAACAGTAACCCGAATCCGAACCAGAACCCTAACCCTAAGCATAACCCTAACCCTAAACAGAATTCTAAACCTAACCGGAACCCGAACCCGAAATCTAACCCTAACCCTAACCCTAACACTAAACTTAAACTTAACCCGGACCTGAACCCTAACCCTAACCAGAATCATAACCCTAACCCCAACCTTAACCATAACCATAACCAGAACACTAAAGCTAACCCTAACCCTACACCTAACCCTAACCCGAACCCGAACCCTAACCCTGAACCTAACCATTACCTGAACACTAATCCTAACCCTAACCCTAAACCTAACTCTAAACCTAACCCCAACCCTAACCCTAACCCTAACCGAAACCGTACACCTAACCCGAACCCTAACACGAACCTGAACCTGAACCCGAACACGAACCCTAAACCTAACCCTAAAAAGAACCCGAACCCTAACCCTAACACTAACCCTAAACCTAAACCTAACCCGAACCCGAACCCTAACCTTAACCCTAACACTAACCCTAATCCAAACCCGAACCCGAACCTTAACCCTAAGCCTAACCCTAAACCCAAAAACTAACCCTAATCGGATCCTTAACCCTAACCTGAACCCGAACGCTAACCCTAACCCTAACCCAAACACTAACCCTAACCCGATGCCTAACCCTACCCCTAACCCTAAATCTAACCCTAACCCTAAACAGAACCCGAACCTGAAGCCGAATCCTAACCTGATCACTAACCCTAACACTAACCCGAATCGGAACCCTAACCCAGACCCTAACCCGAAATCTAACCCTAAATCTAACCCTAACCCTAGGCCTAACACTATCCCGAACACTAACCCGAACCATAACCTGAACCAAAACACTAACCCTAAACCTAACCCTAACACTATCCCTAACTCTAACCCTCACTGTAACCCGAAAAATAAACCTAACTTTAACCTTAACCTGAACCCTAACCCTATCCGGAACCCGAACCCAAACACAAACCCTAACCCTAACCCTAACCCTAACCCTAATCAGAACATGACCTTGAACCCGAACTCTAACCTGAACTGCAAGTATAACCCTAACCCTAACCCTAACCCTAAACCGAACCCGAACCCTGCCGCAGTCTGGCTGGGCACAAATCACGAGCCATTGAAGCAGGAACAAATTTTATTTTTTCTACTGCAAGAAAAAACCTCACACACACTCCTGGGGAATCCTCCCGAAAGCCACGAGGCTCCTCCAGGAACCCCCCCGCCGGAAAATCTCTCCCGGGAAATCCCCGTGAGAACTAAAAATAGCGCGAGAACTCAAAAATAGCGCTAAAACTCAAAAGTAGCGGCAGAGGCGGATATTAACGCCTTGCCTGTCAATCAATACTGTTGGCAAAATGCCAGGGGCCATACAGACTCGGCTGTGGCTCTCAGCATCTCCCCCCTTCTGTTTAAATAAACAACAAGTAATGTGGCTTAGGGACCGTGCCTGTTAGGTAGTCCAATTCAACATATGGTCCTTACCCGTCATCGGATGAACTGACCTCTAGGCGTCAGCCTCCTGTCTTAGGTTGGTACCACTGCAATCAGATCATACCCGTCACTGACTACCGGTCCAGCATACAGCCATACTTGTGGATAGGCCTTTGCACCAGTGGGGGGGGGTGAGGTTCTTTGCCTCACCTCTGTTGGCCCCCAAACTTGTCCTTGGTGCCAATGGGGGGGTGAGGTTCTTTGCCTCACCTCTGTTGGCCCCCAAATTTTAGACCATCACTAGTAGAAGGGAGGAGGATGAAAAATGCCATGACACCAAGCCAATTGAGGGCTCCTTTGAAAAATTGTACCACCAGTGACACCATCAGCAAAGATGCCAGCATTACCACAATTCGCTGCACCAACAGATAGTTCACAATGCATACAAGTGATACATAGTCCAGGCAAGTTGTGCAAGCAGTTCAAAGTAGAGGAATCTGTCAATATGTCCATTTCCTCCCAAAGTAAATCTACTCCTTGATTGAGCATTACTTGTTGAGTTATTATTCACTGATGCATCAGTTTATACAGTTTGTTGTGATAGCTACTGAAGAAGCTGTAGTATGGTTTTATCTTTGTCTTCACCGGCACTGGGATGAAGATAGGAATTCTGGCAATGATCCTAGGAAAAAAATTATGTAACATTCCAACAGGCATTAAGAAAACAATTTTTTGAACAATTTACATTATCCTGAACAGAATTATTAAATATAATGAGAAGGAAAGGTGAAAGCAAACAAACAGATCTGTTAACCTCCTTATTTGTTCACATATAAAAACAATTTTCAACAGCTGTTTACCCAATCTAAATTAAACCAAAAAAATCACGTGAATAAAAAAATTCGGATCCATTTATTCATGAGCGCTCCTCATATAAGATATATGGACATACACACATACAGACATACAACACAAAACAGAAGTGTGCGCACATAACATACAACATATAAGACAATAATAAAGGCCTTGTAGCTTTACCTAGGTGAAATCTCCATTGCAATGTTTAAAAACTCCACAGTCAAAAAATAAAACACAGTCAAAAAACAAAACTGATCAGAAAAACATTAACCTAGGTTTGTATGAGCTCAAAAAATAAAATAGAACTTTATGATGTGGGAAAAATGCAATAATAAAATAGATATTGAAAAAAGGCACCGTGGTTAATCACTGTCGCAGATGTAAGAATAGCCAAGCTGGAGCTCTGGATATCAGCTGTTATGGATTTCAGTCAAATCATCTTCTTTTTCTGTAGAAATTGTTTTGGTTAACCTCTCTGGAATCCAAATCGGCTGCTGTTCTCCCTGTGGGAACACACAAACGGAACCCCGACTCCAGACAATAACTGGGTCGGGACCTTTCCATTGTCCTGTTAGAATATCTTTCCAAAGTACCTTAGGCTTATGTACATTTTTCGGATACATATGTCTTTCCGCAGCACTAAGTCCTGATGAATCCAAATTTAGAAAGTTTAGAGTAAAAAGGGTTATTTTAAGTTTATCTTTGGGGGATATATACCCCTTTCCAATTCCCTCTTTTTGCTTTAATAAGTACGTTTTAATAGTTTGATGAGCAAAGCAATCTTTTTTTCCGCCAAGAAGGTATCTCGACCACCTTCAATTTAACCTTTTAAAGCCTTTCATTTATCATGTATACTGTACTTTTAAATGTACTTTTTCACCACCTACAGCTTTACTCTTTTAAATGAGGCTTATATTCTGTTTAAATCGCTAAATGTTAGTTTACATGGCTGCCCTTCAACCAAAGGCTCTTTTTTTTTACTCCATTAAGAAGCTTTGTCTCAATCTGCCATGTACAAATACCTTTTTTCTTCTTTCTTCCTTTCTTAAGCTTTTAAAGTAAGTCTAGTTTCCTCAAAATCTTTTTAAATGGCATTTTACAACTTTTTACTTTACCACACAGAGATTATCTCATCTAGAAACATTTCTTTTTCCTTTAACCTTTTATATTAAAATATATTTCCACATCTTGAATCTTTTTATCTCTTTTTTAACCATTAACCCTTTTTATAAATTCACATTCTAAAACAACCCTTATAAAATTTCTGATTTAGACAAATTACTCCACTTTAATAAGATGAAATATTTTCATGTTTTCTAAGGTACTATTATACTGTAATTGAAACCCAACTGAAACTTCTTATACTCTCTGTATATAAATTACACATGATAGAATCTTAACTCTTAGTATTGTTTTAGCAAAGACACAGACCAAAGCAATATTAAACCTTTTTTTTCCCATTTACCAATTTATGAAAACACACATAATGTTTAAATATATTACCTTATGGAACTTAATAAGTAAAGAGTACTTGATTTTATATTTAGTGGTTGATATTTTAACACTTTAGCTTGGTAATTAATCAGATGTCTGTAAAAACCAAGATCTTAGACAAATGTAGTAAACAGAAGTTGCCATCTCTTTCTTGTTGAAGAAAAATCCTTCTACAGGATACCATGATGGTCCCATTGATAGACTTAATAACTCGTCTGTAAAAAGCCATGGGCTACATTTTTGTATTGTATCAACATATGCCCTAGCTGTTCTTGGTCTTACTGGGGTGCCTCCTTTCTCTAACAATTTGTCTTCCTCAGAGGCGAACAAATTCAAACCTTGAGTCAACCATTTTCCCCAGTTTGCCTGAGAAAGTTCTAGGAACAGGCAACTTGAAATAAAAACAAAATAAATCACAACAAGAACACATTGTTTTTTGAAATGGTCACCCATTTTTTTTGCTCTCCTTCAGGAGCGAGCAAATTCACTTACCCCCAAGCTTCAGACGTTCCCCGTCCGGGCCGCCAAATGCCGCAGTCTGGCTGGGCACAAATCACGAGCCATTGAAGCAGGAACAAATTTTATTTTTTCTACTGCAAGAAAAAACCTCACACACACTCCTGGGGAATCCTCCCGAAAGCCACGAGGCTCCTCCAGGAACCCCCCCGCCGGAAAATCTCTCCCGGGAAATCCCCGTGAGAACTAAAAATAGCGCGAGAACTCAAAAATAGCGCTAGAACTCAAAAGTAGCGGCAGAGGCGGATATTAACGCCTTGCCTGTCAATCAATACTGTTGGCAAAATGCCAGGGGCCATACAGACTCGGCTGTGGCTCTCAGCAGAACCCGAACCCAAACCCTAATGCTAACCCTAACCAAACCCTAACCCTACCCCTAACCCTAACCCTAACCATAACCCTAACACTAAGCCTTATCCGAACCCTAAACCCAACCCTAACCCTATCCCGAAACAGAAATTAACCCTAATCCTATCCCTTACCCGAACCCGACCCGAAACCGAACACTAAGCATAAAATGAACGCCAACCCGAACCCTAACCCTAACCGTAACCCTAACCCTAACACTACCCCTAAACCTAACCCTTACCCGAACCCGACCCGAACCCTAAACCTAACCCTAAACATAACCCAAACCCTAACCCGAAACAGAACCCTAAGCCTAACCCTAACCCTAATCCTAACACGAAACCTAAACCTAACCCTAACACTAACCCTAACCCTAACACTATAGGAACCCTAACCCTGAACTTAACACTAACCCGAACATGAACTCGAATCCGATACCTAACCCTAATTGGAACGCGTACTCTAACCCTAACCCTAACTTGAAACCTAACCCTAACCTAAACCCTGACCCTACCACTAAACCGAACCCTAACCCTAACCCTTACCCTAACCCTAACCCTAACCCTAACCTGAACCCTAACTCGAAGCCGAAACCAAACCCTAACCCTAACCCTAACCTGAAACCAAACCCGAACCCGGACACTAACCCTAACCCTAAATCTAACCCTAACAGGAACCCGAAACTTAATCCTATCCCAAACCCTAACCACAATGCTAACCCTCGCCCTAACAGTATCCCGAACCCGAACCCAAACTCAAACCCTAACCCGAACCTTAACCCTAACCCTAATCCTAAACCTAATATGAACCCGAACTTGAACCCAATCCCTAACCTAAACAACAACCCTAACCCTAACCCTAACCCTAGCCCTAAACCGAACCCGAACCCGAAACCTAAACCTAAGCCTAACCCTAACCCCAACCCTAACCAGAACCCTAACCCTAACGCTATCCCTAACCAAACCCTAATCCTAACCCTAACCCTATCCTGAAACCGAAACTAACCCTAACCCTGACCCTTACCCGAACCCGACCAGAATCCTAACCCTAAGCATAACCCGAACCCAAAACCGAACCCTAACCCTAACCGTAACCATAACCCTAACACTCCCCTAATCCTAACCCTTACCCAAACCCGACCCGAACCCTAACAGTAACACTAACCATAAACCAAACCATAACCCGAACCCGAACCTTAAGACTAACCCTAACCCTAATCCTAACTCGAACCCTAAACCTAACCCTAACCCTAACCCTAACCCGATCCTGAACCATGACCTTAAACCTAACCAGAACCCGAACCCAAACTCGAACCCTATCCCTAAACCTAACCAGCACCTTAACCCTAACCCTATACCTAACCCTAATCCTAATCCGAACCCTAAACCTAACCCTAACCCTAAACCTAACCCTTACCCGAACCCGACCCGAACACTAAACCTAACCCTAACCATAACCGAACCCTCACCTGAACCCAAACGCTAACCCTAACCCTAAACCTAATCATACCCCTAACACTAATCCTTACTCGAACCCGACCCGAACCTTAACCCTAACCCTAACCCTAACCCTAACCCTAATCCTAAGCCTAACCCTAAACCTAACCCTACCCTAACCCGAACCTGAACCCTAACCTTAACCATAACCATAACCCGAATCCGAACCCTAAACCGAACACTAACACTAACCCGAATCCTTACCCGAACCCGAGCCCGAACCCGAACACGAACCCTAACCCTAACCCAAACACTAACCCTAACCCCGACTCAAACCTGAACCCTAACCCTAACACGAAGCCGAACACGATCCCTAACCCTAACCCGAACCCTAACCCTAACCATAACCCTAAACCTAACCCTAACCTTAACCCAAACCCTAACCCAAAATCGAAACCTAACCCTAATCCTAACCCGAATCCTAAACCGAACACTAACCCAAACCCTAACTTGAATCCGAACCTGAACCCCAACCCTAACCTGAACCCTTACCCAAAACCTAAACCTAACCCTATCCCGAACCCGAACCCGAAACCTAACCGTAAACCTAACCCTAACCCTAACCCTAATCCTATCCGAACCATAACCCTAACCCTAACCCTATCCCGAAACCGAACCTAACCCTAATCCTAACCCTTACCCTAACCGGACCCGAACCCTAACCCTAAGCATAACCGGAACCCAACCCGAACCCTAACCCTAACCGTACGCTAACTCTAACCAAACCCTAACCCTAACCCTAAACCTAACCCTAACCCTAATCCTAATCCGAACACTAACCCTAACCCTAACCCTATGCCAAAACTGAACCTAACCCTAATCCTAACCCTTACCCGCACCCGACCCAAACCGTAACCCTAAGCATAACCCAAACCCAAACCTAACCCTAACCCTAAGCTGACCCTAACCCTAAGACTTCCCCTAACCCTAACCCTTACCCGAACCCGACCCGAAACCTAACCCTAACCCTAACCATAACCCAAACCCTAACCCGAACCCGAACCCTAAGCCAAACCCTAAACCTAATCCTACCTCGAACCCTAAAACTAACCCTAAACCTAACCCTAACCCTAACCCGATCCCGAACCATGACCCTAAACCTAACCAGAACCCGAACCCAAACCAGAACCCTAACCCTAACCCTAACCAGCACCCTAACCCTAACCCTAAACCTAACCCTATTCCTAATTTGAACCCTAAACCTAACCCTAACACTAAACCTAACCCTTACCCGAACCCGACTCGAACCCTAAACCTAACCATAACCATAACCAACCCCTCACCTAAACCCTAACCCTAACCCTAACCCTAACCCTAAACGAAAACCTACCCCTAACACTAACCCTTACCCGAACCCAACCCGAAACCTAACACTAACCCTAACCCTAACCAGAACCGTAACCCTAACCCTAACCCTAATGCGAACCCTAACCCAAACCCTAACACGAACCCTAACCCTAACCCTAACACTAACCCTAATACTAAACCGACCCCGACCATGAAACAGAACCCAAAACCTAAAACTAACCCTAACCCTAACCCCTAACCCTAACCCCTAACCCTAAACCTAACACTAAACCTAAACCTAACCCTAACCAGAACCCTAACCATAACACTAACCCTAACCTAACCCGAAACATAACTTCAAACCTAACCCTAAGACTAACCTGAACCCTAAGCCTAACCCCAACCCGAAACCCTAACCCTAACCCTAACCCTAACCCTAAGCCTAAACCTAACCCTAACCCTAACCTGAACCCGACCCCGAACCCTAACCCTAACCCTAAGCCTAACCCTAACCCTAACACTAAGACGAACCCTAACCTGAACCCGAACCTGAAAACGAACCCTAACCACAACCCTAACCGTAACCCGAACCGGAACCCGAACCTTAACCATAACCCTAACCCTAACGCGAACCCCTAACCCTAAACCCTAAAAGTAACCCTAACCCTAAACATAACCATAACAATAACCCTATCCCTAACCCTACCCCTAACCCTAACCGAACCCGAACCCTAACCCTAACCATACCCTAAACCTAACCCAAAACCTAACAAGAACACTAACCCTAACCCTAACCCGAACCCTGACCCGAACCCGAACACGAAACCTTACCCAAAACCTAACCCTAACCCGAACCCTAACCCGAACCCTAACCCTAACCCTAACCGGAACCAGAACCAGAACACGAACCCTAACGCTAACCCTAAACCTTACCCGAACCCGAATCTGAATCCTAATCATAACCCTAACCCAAAACCTAACAATAAACCTAACCCTAACCCTAACCCTAACCCTAACCCTAACCAGAATCCTAACACTAACCCAAACCCGAAACCTAACCATAACCCGAACCATAACTCTAACCCCAAACCTAACCCTATCGCTAACCCTAACCCTAACCCGAACCCTAACCCTAACACTAACACTAACATTAACCCTAAACCTAAACCGAAACATAACAATAACCCTAACCCTAAACCTAAACCGAACCCGAACCTGAAGCCGAACCCTAAACTGAACCCTAACCCTAACCCTAAACCTAACCATAACTGGATCCCTAAACCTATACCGAACCCGAACCCTAACCCTAACCCTAAGCCTAAACTTAACCCTAACCCTAATGAGAACCCTAACCTTAACCCAAACCCTAACCCTAACCCAAACCAGAACCCTAAACCTAACCCTAACCCTAACCCTAACCTTAACCCGAACCCGAACCCGAACCCTAACCCTAAACATAACCCTAACCCTATCCCTAAACGAACCCGAAGCTGAACCGTAAAACCTAAGCCTAAACTAACCCTAACCCTAATGCGAAAGCTAACCCTAACCCTAACCCTAACCCTAATCCTAAACTGAACCCTATCCGGAAGCAGAACCTGAACCCGAAGACTAAAATCAAACCCAAACCCTAACCCTAACCCTAACCCGAATCCGAAACCGAACCCGAACCGTAAACCTAAACCTAACCCTAAACCCCAACCTAACTCTAACCCTAACTCTAACCCTAACCCTAACCCAAACTGGAACCCGACCCCGAACCCAAAACTTAACCCTAAACGTAACCCGAACCCTAACCCTCACCATAACCCTAACGCGAACCATAATCCTAATCCTAACCCTAACTCTAACCGTAACCCTAACCATAACCATAACCCTAACCCTAACCCGAACCCTAACACTAACCCTAACCCTAACCCGAACCAGAAACCAAACACTAACACTAACCCTAACCCGAACCAGAAACCAAACCCTAACCCTAACCCTACCCCTAACCCCAACCCTAACCCTATCCTAAACCTAAACCTATCCTTAATCTGAACCCGACACCAAAACCGAACCCGAACCCTAACCCAAAATCTAACCCTAACCCTAACACTAAATCTAAACATAAACCTTACACTCACACGAACCCTAACCCGAAACCTAAAACTAACCATATCCTTAACCCTAATTCTAACCCTAACTTTAACCCAAACCCGAACACTAACCCTAACCCTAATCCTATCCCTTAACCTAAACCTAACCCAACCCTAACAGTAAACCTAACTCTAACCCTACCCCTAACACTCACCCTAACCCTAAACGTAATCCTAACCCTAACCCTAACCCTAACCCTAACCCTAATTAAAAACCTACCCCTAACCCTGACCCTAATCCTAACCCTAACCCTAACACTAACCCTAACCCTCACCGAACCCTAACCCTAACCGTAAGTCTAATCCGAATGCTTACCTTAACCCGAACCTTAACACTAACCCTAATCCGACTCCGAACCCTAACCCTAATACTAACCCTAACCTGACCCGAACCCGAACACTAAACTTAACCCAAAACCGAACCTGAGCCCGAACCCTAACCTGAACCCTAACCCATCCCTAACCCTAACCCAAAAACCTAACCCTAACCCGAACCCGAACCCGAACCGAACACCTAAAACTAAACCTAACCAGAACCCTCCTAACCCTAACACTAACCATAACCCTAACCCTAACGCGAACCCTAACCAGAACTCTAAACCTAACCCTAAACCTAACCCTAACCCGAACCTGAACAAGAACCCTAAACCTGACTCTTTACCTAACCCTAACCCTAGCCTGAAACCTAAACCTAACCCTAACCCGAACCCTAACTCTAACCCTAAACCTAACCCTAACCCGAACCCTAACCCTATCCCTCACCATAACCCTAACCCGAATCCTAAACCGAAACCTAACATGAACCCAAACCCTAACCCTAACCCGAACCCAAACCCTAACCCTAAACCTAACCCTAACCCTAACCGTAACCCGATCCCTAACCCTAAGCCGAACTCTAACTCTAACCCTAACCCTAAACCTAACCGTAACCCGATCCCTAACCCTAACCCTAACCCTATCTCGAAACCTAACCCTAACGCTAAACATAACCCTAACCCGAATCCTAACCCTAACCCTACCCGAACCCTAACCCGAACACTAACCATAAACTAACCCTAACCCGAATCCCGAAAACTAACCTCTAACATAACCA